>NW_022744966.1:748206-756860 GCF_011630105.1 Anneissia japonica | reverse complement strand
AACCTGGAGTTAGTAGTCGATTGTACATACAGTAGAAGTTGATGCTGAATATTAGCTTTGCAGTGTATTGATACAAAAAGAACTGTGTTCTATCTTATTTAAAGTCACCGACCAACCAACAATCTACAATATTACAGTAGCATCACCAGAGAACTTTCTGAAATTACCTGTCTCTTATACACATCTAGATGTGTATAAGAGACAGGTGTAGATCACATCACATTGCTTCTTACTATTCAAGGCCTTGTATGCTGTAGAAAGAAGCAATGCAAGGTTGGTCTGACATGATCTTCCCGGGATGAACCCGTGCTGAACCGGAGTAATAACTGAACTTAAATGATTGTAAACCGCATCATGAACAATTCGTTCAAATAATTTTGATAAAGTAGGCAGCAGAGATACTGGACGGTAGTTTTCCATTGACTTTTTCGAGCCACTTTTATGGATAGGTATCTAAGCCTGTAGACCTAGGCCTACTCAAATAAGGCGCTAGATTCAATATTAGGACAACTCCGTTTTTCTATAATTTCGAAGACCATGCTGTAGGCCTATATACAATGTGTCTAATCATAGAGAAATTCTATGGTCTAATCTAGTACTACAACTTTTTCACTGTCTTGACTACCAAAGCCTATAGGAGATTTTGGCCTAGTGACTCTATATAGCGTTCATTCACGCATAAAACTCGATACACCGCTGACTTTGTTTCACAAGGGGGAGTCTGTATGCATATTCATGCATATCAGTTCTCCTAATAATAATAATAATAATAATAATAATAATAATAATAATAATAATAATAATAATAATAATAATAATAATAATTTATTGGCTCTCTCTTTCAAAGCAGAGGAACACTCTCACACAGGAGAGGTTCGACACAACCTCTATTTTTTATATTTTTTTAATGTTTCCCCCTTTTTTTGCTTTAAAGAACATAAAATACAATTTAAACCATTATGTAAGGGGGATGGCTTAAAGCTGATCAGACGAGTCTAATCAGCTTATATAGCCTTCTCCACAAATCAAATCCAATTGTTTGACGACTTATTGTATCTGTATATATTATTATTATTATATGTATAATATATAATATTATTGATTTGTGGAAATAAACATTAAACATTGAACAAAAGTTACAAGCAAAGATAAAATTCATAAAAAAATAGATAATATTAATGAAAAATCCAAATGCAATTAAAATAATATTATACTAAAGTTTAAAATATTAACTAAAATGAAAAAAAAATAATAATAAAAAGTAAATAAAAATAAATAAATAAATAAAAACAAACACATAATATAATAAACGTGAAATGGATGTAAAAACATACATATCAAATACGCAACAGACGTACATTAATGTCTATTCATAAAATCATGTAATGAAAGACGAAGAAAAAAAGGAAAAACAAAACAACTTATAAACTATTAACATTATTAGCAGGGTAATTTAAAACACGTGTTCGTTTTTCCCATGCATCTTTTAGATTTTCTTTAATACATGTATCAAAATTAAACCAAGAGTGGAATTTGTTGAGAAAAGATCATCAAGCAAATAATGAATTTTTAGATCTGGTGAACCATATTTTTTTCCCATATTCATGTAAATTATTTTTAAATAGAGCAATTTTAATTTCATGGAAGGTATTAGCCCTAATATTATAAAATTGTGGGCATTCTAATAGAAAGTGCTCTATATTTTCCACAGAGTTATAGTTACATAATTTGCAAAAACCTGTGCATCCATCATACCAAGTACTTTTCCTACCTTCTAAAGCTGAACAATTAGACCTTGCTTTAAACTTAAGCCTTATAGTAGAGTCATTTTCATGAGATCCGTGACTAATTTTAGGATACCTTTGTTTCTCGATGGATTTGGCAAGATGGACCAATTTAGATAAAATATAGCTCCTATATACCTCCCAGATATTGGGGGAAAGTCCCGTGTGGGGGCGTTTTTCAAAATGGCCGCCTGTTGATTTGGACACTTGTATCTCGATAACCACTGGTCAGAGAGACTTGATTTTGGTCTCAAATTGTTCACAATATGCATGTTCCTATTTATTGCAATACTTTTCATTAAAAAATGCCGGGAAATGCGGTTTTTGAAGGTTTGACCTTTGACCTTGTAATGTCATATCTCAGTAACTACTGGTCATAGAGACTCACAATTGATTGCAAATTGTTCAGGAGATTCATGTTTATATTCGTCCTAATGAAAAAAATATTCAAATAGTGACCGGAAACGATACATTCCGACCTTTGACCTATTGTAGGGTCATTCCATGTCAAATTAACCAGATTAAAAAGAAATTCCTGTATGACCGTCTCAGATTTTGATGAAACTTCATAAAAATGATCCACTGTATGAAAAACTAAATATGTAGTTTTCGAGATATTGACTCCTCAAAAATATGGGGCGTGGTTCTTCAAGATGTGCAAACGCAATTTACTTCAACTTTGGAAGCTTATAACAGGAGATTGGTAATAGCTATCAGGGTCAAACTTGGTATTCTAACTTATTTTTTGCCATATTTCACAAATATGGCCTTAGATTAACAGTTATCCCTTCCCTTTTGAAGTTATCTGCACTCAAAGTAGCCGCTTTGTTTAACGATGCAAATTTTTAGTGATTTTCGAGGTCACCCTGCGTCTATTTGAGTGGGTATTTACACCTCATATTACAGAAATATTATCTATGTGTAGTTGTCTCTAGCCACATGCAAGCGCAGGCTGATCAAATCAATTAAAATTGAATGGCATATATTCAAAGTTGGGACAAGATCTATAAAAGTGAAAAACGCCAATGTTTCTCAACAACGGATCGTCTTGTGGAAAGTTAAAATCTTTTCTTAAATTTACCCCAGTTAATCAGATACATTGGATCTACCTATAAACCAAATTTTAGCATCTAGATGTGGCTCATGGCTAGATACTATGTTGAAAACTACACATATTTCAACGTAATAGGAAATCACAAACATTTTTAAGAGTTGGGTCATTCCATGCCAAACACACAAATGCATTACACCATGACCATGGGTCATAGATTTGTTTTTAATTTTTTGCCACACTGACTCAGTGATATAGATATATATGTGAACCGGAAACCTGAAATTTTGAGACTCTCCAATTCGTTCACTTTCCTGTAGCGGCAGTTTGAGGTTCAGGGGGCGTGGCCCAAAATAAATATGAATATAATACGAATTATAGGAAGTTTCTATTCATGAATCGAACATGAATATATTCATGAAACAGAATAGAAAGTTTCTAGGAAATAATTTACCATATATTGGCCACAAAAAATGATGTATGTGATGTCCCAATTTCCATGTGCTATGACTTACTAATAATAAGGGCCGTCACCCACAATACAAATTTGATGAGGTTATTATTACCCATGTTGAAGTTGCACATTAAGAATTAAACCAGAAATAACTTTAGATAAATGAATTTGAAATTCATAGAAAATTTAATGGGTCTATGACATAGATTTAGAAAATTAAAGCAAAATATTTATATAAAAGTAGGGTATTATTGTTGATGATATGTTAAAAACATGTTTTTAAGGATTTTGAATCAGCAGTAAAAGGTGTCCTACACCACAAAAGGTTAAAGGGGTTGTAGTTTAGTTTAGTTTAGTTTTGTCTTTATTAACGTCACACTCTTATAATACAATAAGACCAGCCAATACTGGCTTATGAGTGACACATCTTAAAAAATACATGAAAAGGGCTCATAACCTGTTTTTTTTTTTCTTTTCCTTTTTCACTTTTTTTTCCCTTTTTTGTTTTTGTGTACTACCACGCAACATGAAAGAAAGGAAAAAGTCTACAAATAGAACATATAATAAAAAAACAAAAAAAAAACACAAATCTCAACATTAGTGATTAAACAAAATAGACTGCCGTATTGAAAGAATCTGATTGGCGAAATTTGCAACCATATAACAGTGATTGCCATCACTCATCAAGTATGTAAATTTTCAATATTACTTAGGTCAGAGAAGAATGGATTAAATTTAGCAAGATCATTAAACAGTTGGGTTCTGAAAGAAGTGTATACTGAACATTCAATAAAACAGTGCAATTCATTTTCAATATAATCCAGATTACACAGATTACATTTCCTCTCATTAACTGGAGTATTGTTATAACGCCCGGTTTCTATGGCAATGGGTGCACAACCCGATCTGAAAAGGGCCAAGTGGTCACGTAACTGGCTGTACCGAAGCTAGATTTAAAAGTTCGATAAGTTCGCAGTTTATTTTGAGAATTTGGATTGTTTCTGTTATCATTAAATATGTTTTGTTTCCAACGGTTTTCAACATACAATTTTGAGGCGTTATTAACTTTATCCACCAGATCACGGGAGTTAATTTCTTCTGCAATATTTAAATTGAGTTCACAGTTCATTTTAGAGAACAATATTTTAACATTATGGCACCAATTTTTTATATTCTTATCTGCCAAATGTTGTGACCAACGGAAAACTTTACTTGGATATCGGTTTTCATCCAATTTTGAGAGACGGCTCCATAAACGGGTTATAGCCTGCATCTGGTGCACGATAGGGGGGTCCCAACCTATGTCGCCTAGCATTGTGTCATTTGGTGTGTATTTCCCCACACCTAAGAAGAAACGGCATGCGCGATAGAAAACAGAGTTTATTGATGAATATTCACACAGACCCCAGACCCCGCTACCGTAATCCAATATTGGGCTAACAAAAGAGTCATAAAGCTTGGTAAAGGAAATAAAATTGATACCACCAAGGGCTTTAACTTTACTAATGACGAATCCCAGTGCACGAGATGCAGATGCAGCCAGGTTTTTGGCAGATAAATAATAATCAAGGAATTCATCAAACCAAATACCCAGGTATTTATAGCCAGAAACTATGTCAATATGCGCTTGCATGTGGCTAGAGACAACTACACTTAAATAATACATCTGTAATATGAGGGGTATATACCCATTCAAATGGACGCAGGGTGACCTTGAAAATCACAAAAAAAATTTGCATCGTTAAACAAAGCGGCTACTTTGAGTGCAGATAACTTCAAAAGCGAAGGGATAACTGTTAATCTAATCTCGGAAACCATATATCCTATAAGGCTAATTTTTTTTGTTGGTTTAGCATATAGTGGATCATTTTTATGGAGTTTCATGAAAATCTGAGACAGTCATACAGGATTTTTTTTTTAATCTGTTTGATTTGACATGGAATGACCCTACAATATGGCAAAGGTCAGAATGTACCGTTTCCGGTCACTATTTGAATATTTTTTTCATTAAGACGAATATAAACAAGAATCCCCTGAACACTTTGCAATCAATTGTGAGTCTCTATGACCAGTAGTTACCGAGATATGACAATACAAGATCAAAGGTCAAAGTTCCGAAAATCGCATTTCCTGCCATTTTTTGATAACAAATTGTATTACAATAAATAGGAACATGCATATTGTGAACAATTTGACACAAAAATCAAGTCTCTCTGACCAGTGGTTATCGAGATACAAGCGTCCAAATCACCAGGCGGCCATTTTGAAAATCGCCCCCAAACGGGACTTTCCCCCAATATCTAGGAGGTATATAGGAGCTATATTTTATCTAATTTGGTCCATCTTGCCAAATCCATCGAGAAAAAAAGGTATCCTAAAATTAGTCACGGATCTCATGAAAATGACTCTACCATTACTGATTCCTTTGAAGTTAGTTTTATCACATAACTGACCTAAAATAGCACCCTCTATAATTTCTGTCGGAACTGTATGGGAAAAAACATAATGCAACCCGGAATGTGTGTTTCTACTGGCTTAGAAATGATTTCTATAAAGGGTTCTTAGGAGTGATGTTTTGCCCTACCTGACGTGTAATCGTACTGAATACTCAGTACGTCCCCAAATACTAGCGAAAAAAATCGCAAGTAATTCGGGTGGGAATCGAACCCACAACCTCCAGGTATCTAGCCTGATGTCTTAACCACTAGACCACCGAGCTTGCGCTTGGTTACTAATGATGAATTCGATCCCCTAGTAGCAGCGGGTACTGCAAGTATTATTAGGATATGAGTTTGCGTCAGGAAATTATCATAGGAGTGATGTTTTGCCCTACCTGACGTGTAATCCGATCGTACTGAATACTCAGTACGTCCCCAAATACTAGCGAAAAAAATCGCAAGTAATTCGGGTGGGAGTCGAACCCACGACCTCCAGGTATCTAGCCTGATGTCTTAACCACTAGACCACCGAGCTTTGCGCTTGGTTACTACTAGACCACCGAGCTTGCGCTTGGTTAGGCTACTAGTGATGAATTCGATCCCCTAGTAGCAGCGGGTACTGCAAGTGTTATTAGGATATGAGTTTGCGTCAGGAAATTATCATAGGAGTGATGTTTTGACCTAACACAAAAACAAAAAACACAATTTCATGTGTCAGTAAAATGTAGCTAGCACATAAAAACAGACTTTCGATCATGTTCAAGAACCCTTCTTTGGCATGAAATCCATTCGTGCCCAGTAGACGAAGAACGATACTTTTGTAGGGCTATTTCAGTCATTAATGACCAATGACAAAAGATCTTTTGTAGGGCTATTTCAGTCATTAATGACCAATGACAAAAGATCTGCGTCAGGAAATTATCATAGGAGTGATGTTTTGACCTACCTGACGTGTAATCGTACTGAATACTCAGTACGTCCCCAAATACTAGCGAAAAAAAAAATCGCAAGTAATTCGGGTGGGAATCGAACCCACGACCTCCAGGTATCTAGCCTGATGTCTTAATCACTAGACCACCGAGCTTGCGCTTGGTTACTAGTGATGAATTCGATCCCCTAGTAGCAGCGGGTACTGCAAGTATAAAGGGTTCCTTACAAAAAAAAAAAAACACAATTTCATGTGTCAGTAAAATGTAGCTAGCACATAAAAACAGACTTTCGATCATGTTCAAGAACCCTTCTTTGGCATGAAATCCATTCGTGCCCAGTAGACGAAGAACGATACTTTTGTAGGGCTATTTCAGTCATTAATGACCAATGACAAAAGATCTGTACAGTATTTTCAGTAGAAACACGCCCTATGATACAGGTGTATATACGCAGTGTTTTTTCGACAGATTACAGCTACAGCATAAAAGGGCGTTGAACATACAAAGCCTGACAAAAACCCTCTGTTGAATTCACAGATACAATGGAAGGTGTTTCGCACGGATGACTGCTTATGAAAAGGCGATGAATTGGCTACCTAGCTAAATAATAGGATAGTTATTGCATGACCAAGAGAACTTGGTAAATATAGACCTCGGCTATAACCAAACCGAAAACACTGAGTCAATGCAGACGGGGCTCTAAGGGAAGCCATCATAAATTCATTCGTACCAGACACAGCCTAACACAACTTGCTATCATCGGCGTGTCATTATAACTAATAGCATATACTAGAGAACATTTAATTTCAAAGTTGAGATTGGAAAGTGAAGACAGTAACCTTGAAGAATGGTATCCTATTTAGTCGCACTTTTGTGTATTCTAACTTCAAGTGATATTGCAGTTTCAACAGGTAGGGCTGAATATTCACCATATTTATGTACCTAAGGTAATACTAATAGTGTCTAACGAGCGACTAACAAATGTGTATAAAAACATCAAATCTCGATTATTTTTACATAATTGAAAAATATGGGAAAGATTTGTTGTAACCATTTTTATTCATTTTATACAGTGGTTTGCTATAGCTAAAGCTACGGATACTGTATCTTGATTCTGTTAGCTAAAGGTACGGTAGATGATCATTCACATCACTAAGTATTTAAGGTTAAAGATGAATAATAATAATAATAATAATAATAATAATAATAATAATAATAATAATAATAATAATAATAATGGTCGACATGATAATAATTATAATTATGTTGATGATAATAATAATTATAATAATGATGATGATGATGATGGTAATATTATATTATAATGGTGTAGGCAGCCATGTATGATTATATGTGCAGTAATATTGGAAAAAGTAAAATTGTCTTCAGAAGTGAATGTTTACTGTAAGGTAAACAAATATGAAATTCCCTATGCATGAGCCCCCCAAAAAATGCAGTGCCTATATGCAAACAGCATTAACAATAACAATAATAATAATAATAATAATAATAATAATAATAGTAATAATAGTAATAATAATAATAATAATAATAATAGTAATAATAATAATAGTAGTAATAATAATAATAATCATAATGATGTTGATGATAAATAATGATGATTAATTAATATTAATAATAAACTGAAAACTCTACAGTACCATTAAGTGTAGGCAGTGACGGATTCAAGGGGGGGGGGGGGGGGGGGGGGGGGGCGAGCCGTGCGCCACTGGTCATTTTCATAATCATTTACAGCTTAGTGAGAAACCTAATGTCCAAAAAAACAGGTTTGCGAGATAGGCGTGCCCAAAGCAATTTTATTGCATTTTCCGGATATTTTGGGTATGCTGAATCCAAAAATGCAAAGGTCCATTTTTTCCGAGATTGTCTTGGCGGCCATTTTGGAATTTCAAAATGCCCGCCATTTATACAGTAAAAGTAACCATAACTGCGCTATTAGAGTAGGTATCGACAAGATTTTGGTACCAAACCCTATAT
>NW_022744966.1:747658-748159 GCF_011630105.1 Anneissia japonica | reverse complement strand
ATTGGACAGGTTGACATTGAAAATATAGGGTTTGCTGCCAAAATCAGTTGATACCTGCTCTAATAGCACAACTATTAATATTTTTACTGTAAGAACGGCAGCCATTTTGAAATTCAAGATGGCCACCATTAATGATCAGTGAGAATATCACCATTGAACAGGTTGACATTGAAAATATAGGGTTTGCTGCCAAAATGATGTTGATATTTGCTCTAATGGCACAGTTATTGTTATTTTTTATGTGAAAATGGCGGCCATTTTGAAATTCCAAAATGGCCACCACAACATTCTCTGAAAAAATGGACCCTTGCATTTTTGGATTCACCATACCCAAAATATCCAGAAAATGCAATAAAATTGCTTTGGGCAACCATATCTCGCGAAATGGCACTATTAAAATCATGTCGATACCTGCTCTAAAAGCACAATTATGGTTATTATTACTGTGAAAATGGCAGCCATTTTGAAATTCAATATGGCTGCCATGTATGATTCGAAAGT
>NW_022744966.1:743379-747573 GCF_011630105.1 Anneissia japonica | reverse complement strand
AACGGCAGCCATTTTGAAATTCAAGATGGCCGCCATTTAAGATCAGTGAGAATATCACCATTGGACAGGTTGACATTGAAAATATAGGGTTTGTTGCCAAAATGATGTTGATATTTGCTCTAATGGCACAGTTGTTGTTATTTTTAATGTGAAAATGGCGGCCATTTTGAAATTCCAAAATGGCTGCCAAGGCAATCTCGGAAAAAATGGACCCTTGCATTTTTTGATTCACCATACCCAAAATATCCAGAAAATGCAATAAAATTGCTTTGGGCAAGCCTATCTCGCGAAATGACACTAGGGTCCACACTAGCTGTTTACATCTAATCCCACTGCTGGGCAAAGGCATATCCCAAATCACGCCATCTGTTTCTGTCTGTGGTATAACGTGTCCATGCTGTTGATCCTGTTGACTGTACAGACTGAGTACCAGCTTATCTCGCCAAAAGGTTTTTAGTCTTCCCCTTTTTCTTTTGCCATAGTGGTTGCCATTCATTTGTTAATCGACTACATCTATCGTCCTTTCTCCTTGCAAGATGCCCGGCCCATCTCCATTTGGTTCTTTTTGCAGTGACTATTACAGTATATCGTTTACCCTTTTTGTTTGTATGTGATAGACCTACCGTATGTCTTCCACGTTCTTTCATAGTTATTACATAGTAAATTTAGTATTGACAGATCCAATGTTTGAAACTATTTGTGTCCTGAAAGAAATATAAAATAAAAATTTAATTATACATAAATTCTGTACGTATGTATTTCATATGTAATTCCCGTAGAAAAATGTTTGTCAACATAACATTTGATCTGAAAATAGACTGACGAGTACGATGTGAACACATATTGGAATTTATTAGTGATTTCGAAACATTTAATCAAATAAAACAGAATAAATATCTTCATTACAGCAATATAAAGAAGGAAAACATATTGACGAATACGATATCAATGGATATGAACGCTTGGTCCAGTATATCGTATCCCAATCAATCGGTAGAGCACTACTGACGTTCCATACATGTTGAGCGCGACCGTTTTACAAAGTTGTAGAGAGTTGGTTGTCAGTTATGCAACTAGAAATAATTTAAGGAAGCCCTCTCAATAGGGCCATACGAAGTAATGGTATGTCTCACAGAAATATATTGTTGAAACCCATTTTGCCGAATCCTAGATTGACGAGTCCAATTTGCAAAAATCGAGTTTGCCGAATGCCAATTTGTCGACTTAAAAACCATGGATCCCATTTTGCCGAAACCCAGTTTGCCGAAACTCAGTGTGCCGAAACCCAGTTCGCCGAAAGTCCATCAAAAACTGTTAAACATTTCGAACAGCATGTAATTCACGATGGAGCACTCTCATATATACCGTTGACTGTGTCTGTAGGAAGTGGTGGGTGGAGCTAGCGGAATTGAAATTTTAGAAGCCATCCAACGCGATGCGATCACTGTCATTTGTAGGCTAGGCCTATATCAAATGGCTGCTTGTTATAGTATAATGATTATTTTTCTCTTTCATCGAAAATCAAACATTGATTAATAATGGGATGTTTTTAAAAGCACAGTATGCCATACTTTCGTACGACGGTGAAGGCACTATTCGGCAAACTGGGTTTCGGCGAACTGGGTTGCCATAATTTCAGTGAAATGGATTCGGCAAAGTAAGTTTCAGCAAAGTGGCCGTTAAATTTGGAAAACTGAGTTCCGCCAACTGGATTTTCACAAACTGCTCTGATACTGCTTAAAACCCTCTTACCGAACGCAAACCCTTCGAAAATCCCCTATCCAAACTTCAGTCCCCACCCCAACATTATACATATCCTGACCTCTTCCCATCTCCTTAACACTCCTCCCTTATAAGGTAACTGTCGGAATTTGGATGATGCTTTCGTAATGTTGTTTGATGAATGGAGTCGGGTAGATTCAAAGTACACCAGGATAATGGCAGCAGTCGGCCATATTTAACATATATATTGTTGGCGCAGAAAGTTTGCAACTTTGGTTGCAATTTTTATACGAGTTAGTAGGCTTATAGACGTATATGTGCAGTACTCCAATTAAAATGTCATTTTTGAACAGCCTGCCAGAACTTTCAACCAGTTACCGACGTCGACGTGGCAAACACTTTATGACTGCTAAGCCGTAAAATGATGATGTACAACACAAATCGTCGAAAACTCGGAGAAAAGCATTAAATAATAATAATAATAAAAAAACATTCAGAAAGAAATAAACGCAAGCAACTAATAGATAAAATATCGTTCAATGATTAAAAGTTCAAGAATGCAAACAGGTTGCATATTTAGGTAGGAAGTGCCCTTATGCCTCAAACGTGTTAGCTGGAGTGACAAAGATTTAACGGCGAGAGGCAGAAGCGACACCAAGTAAATCAAGCCTACGAAGCTCCTTGCGAAACACAACCGTTTGTACCGAACCCGTCACAGCGATTTGAACCTGTACCGTTTGTATTTTTTTTGCACCATAGGAACCAATAATAGATAATGCCGACGGTTCTACTCGCCCCATCACTTTCTTAATTTATCCAGAAATATATTTGAATTGATTTTTTAAAATTTATAATTACAGAGTTTACGACACAAGGACCGGATGATGAAGAAACTGGTATGTATAAGTACATCTTCAGTTACGTTGTGTAGATACCGGTAGGCTGTGTAAATATTGAGTGATGTTGAAATAATCGTAAATTCACACATGTAATTATTTTACAGTTTAGCAAACGTTAATAAATTGATAAAATTAATACTGTATAGTATAACCTTATAATAGTATGAATCTTCATTACTATTTTTATAGTAATTGTCTATAACAATTACTATCAACACTGTTTTACCCGCTTCTTACTTGGACTCGAATTCAACCTTGGCCATCAGGCGCAAGCTCGGTGGGCTAAAGGTATGATGCCATGCTAGTGATCTGGAGATCGTGGGTTCGAGTCCCACCCGAGAACAACTTGCGATTTTATTTTTTCGCAATTGTTTTCAATCGTACTGAGTATTCAGTACCGTACATTTCCACGTCAGGTAGGGAAAGATTACACTTATACTATTTTTATGTTATGCCAGATTATCGATACACTGTTACCTTGTTAATATATGAAAGAAAAATATATGTCTGTACTTTTACGTTGTTATTTTGATTTTTAAGCAACCTAGGCTTACATATGATTACTACTATGCTAATCCTTATGCACAATAAGTTAAAATACTTAGGTCACTTTTTAATTTAAAATAACCACAGGTAGTTGTAATAAATACCAATATACTTGCAATACAAATGAGCTAAAATGCATACCTTGGATGTGGAAGTGTGATGGTGCTAACGATTGCAACGATGGATCAGATGAAATTGACTGCCCCCATGGTGAGTCTGCAATAATAATATAATAATTTACAATTATATAGCGCATTGCATAGTGCGCCTAAACACTTTACACAAAATTATAAAACAATAAGCAATAAGACTTTATTTTAAGATATATATATATATTGCTGTACGTACACAACATTATTTTACACAACATATATTTCAATTGACAATGATACTTTTGTCTGGTTTCACCTAGTCAGCTGCAGGCGACTGGGTACTGTTTTCTTAGTATTATTATTTTTCTTCTCATTCTTGTTCTAAACCAAACTTAGTAAGTAGAACCGGTGTCGAATCCCATACCCGCCTGTTTCTGCATTTTAAAAGCGCCAGCGAACATTGCGTTGTTATTTTTTTTAAAAAGTTTTTTAGTGACGTAATCCAGGCGTTTTTGGCTTCACTAAAACCAGCCAATGAGCAGTCCAGTTATTATAATAGAGATCAGTGATTGGCATAAGGCAGCGTCTTTATGGCGTTCATGGATTTGGGATCAAATGTCATTAAGGGGGTCATTATTCTTTCTTTCTATTAACATTTCAATACGCTATAAGTGGCAAACGATTGGGCCGATGTCAATCAAACTTGGTCGAACACCTCCCATACACGGGGTTTTCACAGCTCAGGGTTAAATGTTACATAGGGGTCATTAGAGTCAAAACTCTAAAAATTAATCAAAGTCTATTTCTGTCACAAATAACATAGCACAACAGTCTTTTCACATGCATTGGCATATGGCAATGTGGTTATTTAGACTGGGTTCCTATGGGGTGCCATACGCAGCAAAAGTCCATGTTAAAATCAAAATGTAATTGCA
>NW_022744966.1:732281-743239 GCF_011630105.1 Anneissia japonica | reverse complement strand
GGGAAAGCACTATCTATTTCCTTACATTCCCAAAAAAGAGGATGCTATTTAAAATTTGCTGGAGATTGAAAAATTAACTGTGCAAAGCAGATTGATCACAAAATCAGAAGCATGATCTCAAACATCAGAACCCAGCTTTTATTGAATGAAATGGGCCCCATTGAATGAAACTAGGGTATTATAGTTTATATTATATTTTTTTTAAAGTACAATGTCGGGGCCGCCCGAGCCTGGGGCCCTGGCGCTCTACTATATTATAGGCCTAGACTAGACCCAGGCCTCCTACTATAGTATAGAGGCCTATAGTCCAAGACCTTGTTGCAAATCCCAGCCCACATAAGCCTAGCCTATAATCCCTAGCAGGGCAGGGCCGTAGGCAGGATTTTCGATGGGGAGGTGCGTTTTGCAACCGAAGTGGACCTTACGATGGGCGACTGCCTAGGGGTCCCCGTGAGGGTGGGGCAAATCTTCTGGAAGCTCTGAAAAATCAGCATTTTGAGGGCCTTTTTTAATGGATTTCTCAAAATCCCTAATTTGTAATATCGCGATTTAAATTTTCATTCATTTGAGTATTGTATAGGGACCTACAGTAAAAGCAGCAGAAATAGAGGGTGGGGGTGAAGGGAGGAACTTGAGACAGAAAGTCAATACTACCTCAGCCCCACCATGATTGGGGCTGAGGTAAGAAAATTTATGATTATGGCACCTCAAAATGCAGGAAAGGGGACTCTCAGACAATTATGATTTTTCTTTTTTTCTCAATTTTCTTTTATAATTTTAGGGGGCTCTTCTCCCTTGAATCCACCACTGTGAAATTGTAATTTTTCATGTTCTTTACATCTGTAGGCCTACAGATGACATGGATCAATCTGCAATCACTGGAGCTGATAATTTCAGCACATTATTAAAAATCAACGGGTAAAAGAGCGGGCAAAAAAATGTAATGCATACTATAGCATTTCGCGATAATTAGGAACGATTTTAGTGAAATAATATGTTTTAAAAGTAAATTTTTTGAAATTGGGTGGTCCAGGGGCAGAGGCCTGGAGGGGGTTTGTGAGAAAAGTGACAAAGTAGCATTTTGAGGGTCTTACATAATAGATTTCTCAAACACATAATTCATGAATATTTCATTAGAATTTTCATTAATTTGGGTGTTTTTGGGACCTGAAAAAGTAACGTTATTATGTCCTGTACATCTGCATGCCTATAGATAACATTCTTCATATTATATAGATCAATCTGCAATCACCGGAGACGCGTATCAATTTCTAACAAATTTCATGCCACATTATTAAAAATCAACGGTTAGATACGCTGGCAAATATATAATGCAATGCATGCTATAGAATTTTGTAATAATTAGGAACGATTTTGTGAAATCATAGGTTTTAAAAAGTGGACCTTTTGTTGGAATTTGTGGGGTGCGTCCGCACCCCCCCCCCACCTGCCTACGGGCCTGAACTTGTGATCGCGGTACCCTGAACATTAAAAATTAGCAGACGAACTGGGAAGCGTTGTTCACGGCATTGGACAGCAGCGAAAAATGATTCCCCCATCATTAATGAAACAGGCCCACGTTATGCTTGGCTGATTAGTTTTGATTTACATTTCGCAAGTCTAGTGCCATACGCAGCAAAAGTCTATTTCTAGTGTTGTTGTAAAATGCATTTCAAACCACACAGGGTTTTTGATTTTCATTTTGAAATATAATTTGGAGAGAGCGCTTGATCAAGTCAGACCTACGTTTTGAATTTGAATTACATTTTAAAGAAATTAGAACTACATTTGGAAAAATTTGAACTACGTTTTGAAAAATTAGAACTTCATTTTGAAAAACTAGATCTACATTTTGAGAAATTTACGCCTATGTTTTAATAAATTAGACATTGAATTTTGCAATTACATTTTGATTTTAACATTGACTTTAGCTGCGTATGGCACCCCGTAGGGTTCCAGTCCCTAATTTTGTCTTGTGAAAACTATTAAAAATAAATCTATTTTAACACCAATGGCGTTCTATATTACTTATTGGCATAACGTTCCATACTATACTTTTTCTGTGATTAGGGACTGGGACAACAGTGAAGATTTCGCGTTGCATACGCCACGGTTTCATGTTGTCACGTGATGTCAATTAAACGCTCTTGATTGGTTAAACCTTGCATAACTTAAACATGCAAATTTTGCTTCACCTCGGGATGATTCAGGACGTGACCAAGTTGTGGGCCGTCCAGTGGTAGGCCCTGTAATCCAGGGTTGCCATTTGGCCTTTTGACGGCCAGATTCCCCCGACGGTGGGGCCGATTCCCCCGACGAGGAGGAAGGTATCCCCGACGAGATCAAATTGGGCGTGGTAGAGCGTCACTTAAAATGTTGCCAAGGTAGTCCAGGCGGTTCGCCCCCGGAAATTTAGGGTTTTCAAAGGCTTGTATAGGATTGTAGAGTCTAATAATGTGCAAAATACATATAAATTGTTTTCTTCTCCCCGACGAATTGTGGTTTTCTCCCCGACCGGGGGAGGGGAAGCTCTCCCCGTCAGGGGCCCTGTCCCTCCCCGTCAGGGGCCCTGTCCCCCCCCCTCTAGCGCCACCCCTGGTCTTAACACCGGTTTACATTACTAATACTAATGCAACTTTCATTCTAATTATAAAGAGACCCACGGATTTTTCGTTGAAGATTCCATAACAGGCCCTTACTATTGCTATAGATCGACTACAATTAATACATTTAAATCAAATTTAGATCTTAATAATGTGACTTTAAATTATAGATATTTGATATTATGATGTAGCTGGGCATTTAATTGTGATTAATTATAAAAACAAAAACATCGAAAGATTGACATTGTCCTGTGCAGGTACGTAGCCAGGATTTTGAAAGTGGGGGGGGGGGGCGGGGTGGGGAGCCGTTATGCGAATTACGTAGGACCCCGGCGGGGTCCAGGGGGCGAATCTACATGTGAAGTAGCGCACTCTGAACGTTCTTAGGACTATTTTGAGATAATAAAGTGAAAATTGCAATAGACGCATTATAAATAAGCGCAACAATAATTATACAATAAATCAACAGTGGCGGATCCAGGAATTCGAAAGAGAGGTGAACCAGGGAGGGACTATCACAGACCGAGGAACCACCCACCTCAGCACCATGGTTGGGGCTGAGGTAAGAAAATTTATGATTATGGCATCTCTAGATGGCCGGAAATTACACTCTCACACTTAAATTTGAATAGTCCTATATTTTCTTTTTTCCCCTTAAAACATGATGGGGGGCCTTGAATCCACCTCTGCTCAAAACATTCTTTTATCCAAAATAGTCATAATCACGAAAAATGGGTATGAAAAACCAGATCACATGCTAAAAACAAATGTCTTCGCCTCAGCAGTCACTAAGACATACTCGATGGAGTTTAATATCATACCCAGGGAAGGGTACAGATCTGTTTTGAAAGGTGGAGGGGGAGGACATTTTGTGAGTCAACACCCACCTGAGACCCACCATGGTTGGAGTTGAGGTGAGAAAATTTGAGGAAATAGTACCTCTAGATGGCCAGAAATAACACTTTTATTAAAATTCATCATCACATCACCATTAATCATAATGAAGCGCCAAAAAAAAAAATTATCATGATCTTTTATCAGGGATTTTTGGCAAGCATAGAGATAGTATTAATGTGTGTGTGATATACCATAGAAAACAAAGCATAAAACATTGTCTTTGATTATGTACTTTATCATACTTCAAAACCGTGATTTCACAACCACCTCAGCCCCACCATGGTCAGGGCTGAGGTCAGAAAATTTGAGGAATTAGTACCTCTAGATGACCGGAAATGACACTTTTCTATAGTAAAATTCATCATCATCACATCACCATTATATAGTCAAATTTCTTGTGATCTTTTATCAGGGCTCTACTTAATATCCAGGACAACTTAGGCCTAATTATAGCTTACTAAGCTTTAACTATACTATAATAATTATGATCAACAAACCACAACCTTTTTTCGCATTTAGCACAATTTTCTTCACTTTTTAATGTTATTAATATTATTATAAATTATTACTATCGTCGTCATCATCATCATCATCATCATCATCATCATCATCATCATCATCATCATCATCATCATCATCATCGTCATCATTATTATTATTACTAGTAGTAGTACGGTATTATTTAAGAAACTTGCAAAAGAATAAAAACCATACTCAACAATCAGTATCACATTTCTATATCCTGGCCTGAGATTTATGGATTTATTTTTTAAAAATCACGCTTAGGCCTTAGTGTTCTGTTAGGCCTATATGTATAACGTACTGATGCACATTTACATGTTTTAGAAGTAGGCTATTCATTTTGAGTGATCCCAGGAAAGAATTTGTATTGGCTCAAGAACAAGCTTTAACATTTTAACACTATGTACAAAGGGGAGGGTGGGGGAGCCGCGGCTCCCGGTCCCCCTGGATACGTCTCTGGTCCTGTGTATATCATTTAATTTCTTCAATTTCAAACAAATGACAGTGGATTTTCTTGTAATTTTTGAATTTTAAATGAATATTATGTACCCAGTTTTGTCTTCTAATCGAATTAAAATCTGGCCGAATTTTGGCCGATATCGAAAAAAAGTTTGGCCGAATTTGGCCGTGAGATGGCTTGTGTTTGGCCGTGGAGTCTGTGACTGTCTGGAAATCCTGCTGCAATCACCGATTCATTCAAGCATGCTTTTTCGCCGGGTTCAGTGCATTCAGGAATTAGAACACAAATAGAAACAGTGCTACCGCTCATAACATTTATTGCACGTCAGGCTAGCAAACATCGATTTAAAATACATTATACTTGCTTAAACAACAGTATGTTTTAAGATTATATGTATTTTCTGGTTAAAATATAATAATTCTTTAGCTTTTCAAACTGGCTCAGTAAGATTTAGGAACGTTGTATGCTTAGGCCCCAGGTTACGTGCGAACGGGAGAATATCATCTGATGTAGGCCTTATAGCATCCTTGCGTAAACTGTCTTTTGTTATTCTTTCATTTGTTCCCACAGTTTCTGAGATTTAAAAGATAAATAAATATATATATATATATTTTGTTTAACTTATTTTGCTATTCTATGTCGTTTTAAGATTTAATTTGCCAACAAGGACTACCATATGCATTCAGTATTGATTTTATTTTAAGATATCCATTTTTGTGTTGTATTTATATTCAATATATATATTGGATCTTGAATTATATCGAAACATATCTCTCTCAATGATGGCGGCAGGATCTGCCCGACAGGGGGCTAAAGTTCCTAACGGGGGAGGAGCTAGGCGAGCGAAGTGAGTCTCACTTGGCTGGGGGCCAGGGAAGCTACGGATAGGCCCTAGGTCTGTTTGATGAATTTTGGTAAATTTTTATTAGTTATTTGATAGGCACCAAGCTACCGGAATATGGCTTCATGTATGTTTTTTAATGTCGAAAACCGAACATTTTTCAATAAAACAAGAAAGAAAGGCATGCAATGTAACCAACTAACTTATTTTCAATCCGTTTTCCATTTTATATTATTAAAAAAAAGCACCGTATTACATTACAATAGGCCTACTATCCTCCCATCATGGCGAAATACAGGTTTTTAATAATCCATGAGATTGTGAATTACGGTATTAAAAACAAAATTACGAATAAGAATAATATCTTGTAAATTTCAAGGCAACCAATTATGCTACGATAGATTAAGAAAACACGTCACCGGCAACGTCACAGTACAAGCTTATAATTCAAAGTCCTAAATTTTTGAAATAAGTTTTTTTTTTATTCCCTTACGGAATGTACTCGTCTTCCCCGACACGGGGGTGGGGGCCAGGCCTCTCCGACGAGGGGGCTATAACCCCCAGTCCCCCTCTGGCGCCACCTCTGATCTCTCCCCTTTAGCGATCAGTACCAATTTTGTTTTTATTAAATAAATGTATTATTAATAACTTACACAGTGGTTAAATATATGCAACTCAGTTTTAAAATGGATAACACCACTGACTTCAAAACAATATTATATCGATTGTTATGGGGTCATTGTATAAATAAACAATTCAGTTGCAGTCTGAACAAAGGATTGCATCAGTTGGAATTGAAACCGGGTATCTCAAGGGAGGTTACCACATTTGTCACTCATGTTGGGTTGTACAGATACAAACGTTTAATGTTCGGAAATAATTCAGCCCCGAGCTATTCCAACACGTCGTTCGACCAGTGAACTGTGTGGGTTGTCAAATTATCGCTGATGATATTGTAGTTTATGGCCGTATGTAGTACACAAGAGCACGACTTTGTAGCATCAATCAATAATAGTAAAGAGTGAAACAAGCTCGTAACGTAAACTCGTGTTTATTCAATACATAACACAACATGGCAAGACGTCACTCGTCTCCCTAGAGTATTAGAGGGCGCTATTACTACACCCCCCCTTTAAGTATGATACGTGTTTTCTGGATGTATTATTATAGTTCTGTATTAAGGTCTTACATTGATTGTTGGTTTTAGAATAAATATCATTATTATTATTTTGATTATTTTGTTACATGTCTCTTACATGTTTTTTTCGTGTGTGTGAACAATTAAAACACTGTTATAAATAATAGTCCTCAAGTTAACATGAACAAAACTCAGTAATCATTGTATATTTAAAGGACAACAATGTCTATAACTTTTAAACATGCATCATAAACTGGTAGATCATTGGTCAATTAAAGTCCATCAATATAAACTATTTTATGATTTAAAACAGTCACTGTAGTATTTGGGATTGGGTTTCACAATCGGACCCTGCCGCTACGAGTTCTTGTCTGGGCAACTGCAACTGACAATTGGGCGGACATCTGCTCAGGGCTTGTCAGTGTGGTTGTTGAGACGTTTGTGTTGATGACTGTGACTTTCTGTTGTTCACTTGGCTCTTGCGTCGAGAGTTCCGGTGCAAGCGGTTCTTGTAGTTCGTATTTTGGTGTGGGAACAAGTGCTTTTCGGTTGCGTCGTATTGTACCAATGTGTGTTTTAACCATGCACGATCTCGGCGCTTGCCTCTGCTGTTGGATCTCACCCTGACTTTGTCACCAGCCTGAAGGGTAGGAAGTAATCTAGCCTTGTGTCTCTGGTTAAAGTTACGCTGTTGGTTAGATCTGTAAGTGTCTTCTTTTTGACGAATTGTATGGAGATCATTAGTGCTTACTCTTGGATGTAAGATGTGTGGAAGAACTGGCAATTGAGTGCGAAGTCGTCTTCCCATCAGGAGTTCACCTAGAGATAAACCATTCAGTAGAGGCGTTGACCTATACGAAAGAAGAGCAAGATATGGGTCTTCATTCTTACGAAGAAGTCCTTTGACGGTGCGAACAGATCTTGCTGCTCCTCCATTTGATGATGGGTGTAATATGGAGAGCTTGTGGTATGGATAAATCAATAAGTAGCTGCAAACTTTCGAAAAGCTTCGGCACTAAACTGTGGACCGTTATCTGAAATTACTATGTCAGGGATCCCGTGTTGTGCAAAAAGTTTTTTCAATGAAATGATTACCCCTTCTGATGTCAGTTCACCTAGTCTCTTAATCTCGATCCATCTGGAGTAGTGATCAGTGACTATCAAGTATACTATTCCTTTGTACTGGAATAAGTCCATGCATAAGTGGTTCCTTTGGTTCCAGGCAGTTTTTAGCACAGATAGAGCACATGTTAACCATTTATTCGATGCTTGATGACATTCCAGGCCACCATATGGATGTGCGAGCCCTAGGACGGCACTTGGTAATTCCTAAATGACCTTGATGGATACAGTCTAGTATCCCTAGTCGCATTAATTTTGGGATTACTAGGCGTTCATCATACAACAAAAGATCGTCCACCACTGCAAGATGACCTCTATTCTCCCAAATTGTCGGAGAAGTGGTAAATGTGGCATATATGTTGGCCAACCTTGTTTGCAGTAATTTCTGACCAGCATACATTCTTCATCTGCTTTTTGTGCCGCCATGATTTCCTGTAGTCGTTGCTGTGTGGCAGGAAGTGCGTGAACATGTTAGCCAGCAAATGCTTCAACTTCCTCAATAAGCTGTATATCAGCCTTCTCTGGTGCATGAACTGGTGCACGGGAAAGTGCGTCGGCAACTATCTGGTTTTTCCCAGGTACATGCTTCACCTCAGGACAGAATCTCATCAAACTGAGGCGAAATCTTTGAATGCGAGGAGGCATCTTGGCAAGTTCCGTTGTGCTCAAGAGTGGAACAAGAGGCTTGTGATCAGTTTCTAGTGTAAAATCTAGGCCAAGTACATATTCTGCAAATTTCTCACAGGCCTATGTAGCCGCAAGTGCCTCTTTCTCAATTACAGCATAGCGTTGTTCGGAGTCACTCAGAGATCTAGATGCATAACTAACTGGGCGGCGTTTTCCATCATCTTGAATCTGAATGTGGACGGCACCGATTCCGAATGAAGAAGCATCAGCTGCGATGACCGTCGGACGTTGTGGATTGTAGTGAGCTAAGATTTCTGGTGATATCAGAGCATCTTTATCTTTCTGAAAAGCTCTCACTTGATCTGGTCCCCAACACCATGTACTATCCTTGCGTAAGGGCTGCCGTATTGGTTCTGTGAGTACAGCAAGTCCAGGGATAAACTTTCCAAGTTGATTGACCATACCCATGAAGCGCTGGAGTTCAGGGATATTCGTAGGGCTGGAAATTGTGCGATGGCAGATGTCTTTTGGGTATCTGCTCTCAGCCCTGATTGGCTGACAATGTGTCCAAGAAACCTAATTTCATGTTTGGCAAACTCACACTTGTCAATCAGCGTCAGACCTGCTTCCTGTAGGCGCTGTAAAACCACTCTCACTAGTTTTTCATGCTCTTCTTGTGTTGAGCTCTGGATCAAGATATCGTCCATGTGACAGATCACCCCATCAATGCCTTCTAAGCTTAGCCAAACTTTCATCCACCAACGACATAGGATGTATCTCACGCTGAACGCTTTTGTTAAGTGCTGTTAAATCCACACAAATTCTTACTTTGCCATTGGATTTTGGTACGCAAAAAATGCCGGAGCACCACTCGGTAGGCATCGTCACTGGAGAAATGACTCCTTGTTTGAGCATTCCAGAGATCTCCTTAACTTTAGAAAGCAAAGGATATGGTACCTTTCTAGGAGTGAATAGGCACATTGGTTTTGGGTTTGGTCTTAAAGTGATATGGTATTCCGTCTTCAGTTTCCCTAAGCCTGAAAATAGCGCTGGAAACTGGTCTCTGACTGATGTCGACTGAACCTTGTTGATTCTCTCTTATTCTTATTCTTATTCTTTATTGCCAGAAACACAAGAACAACAAACACATATAGTCAACTCAGGGAATTGGCAGGAAACAAAAAGTGAACTAAATCACTGTAACAAAGTTAAGATTCCATACTCCCTGAGTAGCAAAACAGAACAGAACAGAACGATGAGATCCAATCGTACACATGCAGCTCTGCTGAGGAGTAAGCATGATTGGTTTTCGATTACGTAGACGGATTCACTAATTTCCTTCTTTTTATATTTTAGACCCCTTTAACTTGGAGCCTTGTACCACCTGGCCCATGTAGTACTTGCGCTGTTGGCATTAGCATATTCTCCTCCAACCATGGAAGCTTGTCACTGACGACCGTCACCTTTGCTCCTGTATCAAACTTGAAGTGCGTTACGTTGTTATTCACCTCTATATGTACACACCAATCATCATCTGTGTCCACCGTTGTAACTATCTCACCTAGATAAGGGCTGTAGTGTAACTCACCAATATCTTGTATTTCATTGATGACTGTACTACCACTGCGGCAAACTGCTTTGAAATGTCCTCGTTTCTGACATTTACCACATGTAGCATCCTTTGCCGGGCAGTCTCGTCGGTCATGCTGCTGACGACCACACCAACTGCAGTGTGGCTGTTTTCCCAGTGGACGTTTTGGAGCTTGTGTTTTCTTGTGTTGGAGGTTGGGTCGTTTTTTTTTATTGTGTTTGGTAGCCGTATGTGATGTAGTTGTAGACTGTCTAACATAATTCACATTAACTGACATCGAGTCTCCTCTAACCACAGGGGCGGATTTAGGGGGGGGGCGGCCCGGCCCCGGCCCCCCCCCCCCTTTTGGGAGGTAAAAAAAGAGAAAAAAGAAAGAAAAAAAGAAAGAAAAAGAAAAAAATGATAGCCCAGAACGCCTCAAATGTTATTTTCGGGCGTCTAGAACACAAAAATTTCCGGACCCCCTAGGACATTGTTGTCTCGATCGACCCAAATTTCGGCCCCCCCCCCTTTTGGACATCTCTGGATCCGCCCCTGAACCACGTCATGACTTTGCTTCCGTGCTTCTGCTTGGCGACAATACTGTACTGTTTCAGCTAATGTAATATTTGCCTTTGCTTGCAAACGATCAGATAATGTATCATTCTGTACTCCTACAATAATTCGATCTCGAATCAGTTCTTCTTTTAATGCACCATAGTTACATTCGTCTGCTAGCCTATACAAGTCTTGTATGAACGCATCTACATTTTCACCAGGCTTTTGGGTGCGTTTGTTAAATTTCGCCCGTTCTACTATAGTATTTCGACGAACAGCATAATAATCGTTGAGGGCAGTTTTCACTTCATCGTAGGTTGCTGTGGTTTCGTCGATTGTTAGTGTCGTGAGAATGTCATCGGCACATTCGCCCATGGCATAGAGAAGTGTACTTACATGTATGGCGGTTCAACTGTGTCATAATTACTACGCGTAGTACGCGTACTACGCGTAGTATTCAACTGTGTCATAATTACTACGCGTAGTACGCGTACTACGCGTAGTACACGTACTACGCGTAGTACGCGTACTACGCGTAGTAATTATGACACAGTTGAACCGCCACGCGTACTACGCGTCATGTATGGCGGTTCAACTGTGTCATAATTACTACGCGTACT
>NW_022744966.1:728430-728856 GCF_011630105.1 Anneissia japonica | reverse complement strand
TGTTTAATATTATTGTTGAAGTAGAATGTTGTGAGTAAACAGAAGACGAACACATTAATAAATAACTCTTTTTAATTCATAGGCAATAGCATTCAAATCTCTTTTGGTAGTGTGATGGTCCTGTTTTACTAAAACATACTGTGTACTTTATTTCAAACATATATTGAAGAAAAAGGATGCAAAAACTTAGATTTACATTAAATAACTTGTGGCCGAGTTGACTTGTGGCCGAGTTGACCTGTGGCCGAACTTTTTGTGGCCGAGTTGATTTGTGGCCGAGTTGACTTGTGGCCGAGTTGACCTGCAGCCGGCAGCGATTTTTTTTTCCGTACGAAACATTTGCATGAAACTTCACTCGGGCCATCTCGGATTGACTCGAGTGAGTACGATACGAGGAACAAGATCAGACACTTCGCAATGTCGTGA
>NW_022744966.1:727757-728401 GCF_011630105.1 Anneissia japonica | reverse complement strand
ATTATTGCTCTTTCTATGTTTACCTACGGTAGGCCTATGAAATCTCACGGACTTATGGGATGTTGTACGTGTGTAACTAACTGTGACCTTGGATGTTATTAAATGTTAGTATATTTTATCTACAACAACAACAGCTAGTACCTCCTGTTATAAAGTGTAAATAGGTACAGTAATACCAAAGGCTAGAGAGAAAGAGGCCTAAAAGGCTGAGATCTTACCTAGGCCCCTCCTTAAACTAGGCCTAGGGTCATATTGGCTGACACCAACATACTGACATTTACTGAAATTTTTTAGGGGAAAAATAGGTTAAAATTGAAGCATGAAATAAAAAATGTAATTAATGTTAAATAATAATAATAATAATAATAATGTTAAATAATAATAATAATAAATGATAATAATAATAATAATTTCAGCATTAATTACCTTGGCCTAAGCCTTGTAATGAAGAACCTACAGGTACCGTACTATTTACTAGGCCTATAAATAATAAGCGCCCAAGGGGGAATATCTTTTGTGTTATTTCCCCTTAACGTCGTTTTTTTTTAATTGTTCTCTAATTCCTCCATTGTCTATAGGTCCCCTTAAGGTACAGGTAATAATAATAATAATAATAATAATAATAATAATAATAATAATAATAA
>NW_022744966.1:713407-727729 GCF_011630105.1 Anneissia japonica | reverse complement strand
TTGCAATGAAGAATCTACAGATACTATTTACTAGGCCTATAAATAATAACTAGCCCAAGGGGAATATCTTTTGTTTACTTTCCCTTAACGTCATTTTTTAAATTGTTCTCTAATTCCTCCATTGTCTACGTTCCCCTTAACGTACAGGTAATAATAATTAATAATAATAATAATCATTTCGGCATTACATTAACTTGGTCTAGCCTTGTAATCAAGAACCTGCCGATTACTATGCCTAATATTAATAAGTAGCTCATTTTTAAATTCATTTGGTGCTCTGCCATATTTGGCACTGGTCTTATGGCATCCAGTATTTTAGAGCTGCCTATTCTCCGCTCTTCTCTTAATTTGAAAATAACTGTCACCCTGTTTCATTTGATGAAGAAAAACGCGCTTTTCCTTACTCTTTGGCTTTTCCCAATAAGCGTCTTAGTAGGCCTAGGTAATTAATTATGCAAAACCAAGGCCTAACTAAAAAAATTAAAATTGTCATAGTATGTAACTCAAGTTAAAATAACACTTTTCATTACTCGTGCAGCTTAATCAGATATTATATGTCATTTTAAACGACCCATTGGTATTAACATAGTAACATCAATGTATTTTTAAAAATTAGACAGCGACGTTCTCTCGGAAGTTGTTTTGTAGACGTTTCTGTTGATGACCTTTTGACCTCCTGAATTCTGCAATGAGATTTTCGGGTCGATTCAGCCGAGACGGCCCGAGTGGAGTTTCATGTAAATGTTTCGTACGGAAAAAAAAATTCGCCACCCGGCAAGACGTCACTCGTCTCCCTAGAGTATTAGAGGGCGCTATTACTACAGCCTTGAGGCTGAGAAAGGTGTTGGAAACAGGGTTGCCATTTGGCCTTTTTGACGGCCAGATTCCTCAAATCTGGCCTTATAAAAATTTGCCTGGCCGTAACGTTTGAAAAGTCACGGCCAAACTATATTTGGCCGAAATTGGCCGAATTTTTGAATTTACAATTTTTTTTTCAATACAGGTCTAATATAACATAGACTTGTTTTGGATGTGTTGTTTTTGTTAGCTTAAATTCTATATTTGATTCTAATCACAGTGGTGGATGGAAGGAGGGGGGTCTCTGTGAAGAAACGTAACAAAATACTATGGGTCCTGGCTTACAAAAATTCATGCTAACTAGACGCGGATCAAGACCTTCGCCCACTTCGCCCAGGCGAAGGTCAGGGTGAGAGTTCAAAATAAAATGTTGACCATTTATTCCAACAATCATACTTACTTTCCTTGACACTTATTTTGAACATTACCATTAGAAAAATGTTTAAAAATCCACACTATCTTATACCTTACACTTTTGAACTGATTGTACTGTAGGCCCTACCAGAGAGAGAGAGAGAGACATTCCCAATACATAGGGTCTTCCACTTCTATAGCGCATGATACAGTGCATAGCAAACGTTATGTAACCACTAATAATACTCAGGTCCAGTGGCGTAGGTATGGGCAGTGCAGTGAGTGCACAGCACTGGGGCCCGGGGCTATTGGGGGCTCGTTTAATATGTATAATCAGGGAGTTGTTATAATGACTGGTATAATGATCTAAAAATATAACTTTAAAAAATCCTATTCAAACTTTAAAAGGACCCTTCAATAATATTAGGTTTTAGAGGCTATAGTTATTGATTATATTCATTACAATTTACCTATTACCTATTTCCCAAACGCTGCAAGTAGACTTCATGAATACATTTTAGATTCAATTCACTGCAATAGGTCGATGACTGTTCTATTATTGAATGGTAATTGTTATCATCGTGATGGAATAGACAATACCTGGATTTGCGTCAGGAGAATCAATTAGGGGCCTATATGTATTTTGCCCAACCTGTCTTGAAAATGTATTGAATACTCAGTGCGTGATTCACTAATACACTTTTTGAAATCACATTTCTAAAGCAATAAAATATCGTCACGCACATTTGTATTTGTGGTATTTTAAAGTTGGTTTAACTAGTATTGTACGTTTTTAAACACTTCAGATCATCATAACTTCATGAATACATTTTAGATTCACTTCACTGCAAGTAGGTCGATGA
Organism: Anneissia japonica; assembly: GCF_011630105.1. Taxonomy (NCBI): domain Eukaryota; kingdom Metazoa; phylum Echinodermata; class Crinoidea; order Comatulida; family Comatulidae; genus Anneissia; species Anneissia japonica. Next base: position 725,654 of record NW_022744966.1, on the reverse strand, counting down.
CTGTTTATCGTTTATCGTGTTATTATCGTGATGGAATAAACAATACCTGGATTTGCGCCAGGAGAATCAATTAGGGGGGCCTATTATGTGTAATTTTGCCCAACCTGTCGTGAAAATGTACTGAATACTCAGTGCGTGCGTGTGAAAACACTTGCAAAAAATATTTGCAAGTTGTTCTCCAGTGGGACTCGAACCCACGTTCTCCAGATCACTAGCCTGGCATCATGCCTTTAGACCACCGAGCTTGCACCTGGTGGTCAGGGTTGAAGGTTGAAGCCAAAGTTATAAGCAGCGAGTACTATTTTTGCAAGAGTTTTCACATGTACTGAGTATTCAGTAAATTTTCACGACGGGTTGGACACAATTCCACCTATGTGTTCCATTGATGTTGTCAATGTTATAATATATCATAGATTCATGAAATGCTTAATAGGCCCTAAACGATAACATGACTTGACCATAGTTTGTTCTCAATATTATTTAATTTTTTAAACAAAATATTTTTTAGATATTTCTGAGCGTTAATGCCGTCCCGTATCTGTTTTAAAAAACCTCTGAATGTATAAGCATTCAGAGTTTCGTCTGAGTATACCCCACTAGAGCCTCTGTCTCTATGTCCGACCAGGTGCATTTTTACCTTACCTAGGGCCCGGCAGTTATCTATGCCATAGTTACCAACCGTCACGCATCACTTCAAAGTGATATTGGATGAAACGCATTTTGCAGAAACACATGCGAGATCATAAATGTGTCACGCATTTAGCACTTGCGTGATAACGAATTATCACAAAATCAGGAGAAAACGTATTTAAAATTAGAAGAAATTGGTTTTATTAAAAATATAAAAACGGTATATAGTAGCTTGAGTCATTAAAGAGCTTTCTTTATCTCGTTCGAGAATCAATTCACAGAGAAAATTTCTCCTTTCCGACGAAAGCAACCCAGCCAACCACGCACTTGTAGAATCTAGTAGTCGCGAGCAGTCTTGCGAGTTTATTGTTATAACACAACCGTTTAAAATGTGACGGGAACCCGAACTTCCACAGGGGTTCCGTAATAATACCGTATACAATATTCGCGTAGGTCCTATAAGGTGACCCGTGTATAAGACGACCCCCACGTTTTAAAATATTTTTGGTTGATATTTGTATGTCTGGCGTATAAGACGACTCCCTGTTTCATGGTCGGAATTCCTAATTGTTTGTGGTCCTGTGCGTCTAGCTGGATAAATGGAGCCAAATGCAAGGGTAATCTTCTAAATAATACCATTTTATGAGTTTTTAAATCTTCACCACCAAAATCGTATTTTCCCATATTTAAAATTGCTTTCATTTAGTTGCTTCATTGCAGTAGTAAGTTCGCGTGTTAAGCTGGTTTTCCACTAGGCGAATTTATAACAGTTACATTAATTTAAATTGTTCTGATGAAATATATATATATATATATTTTTTATGAAGGTTATCCACGTTTAAGACAGTTCAATGCAAGTTTGTACCATACTGTGTGTTTTTGTATATGTTCCATTCTTGTGGAGGTTCTATCTCTTTTGAATTTCTTTTGAATATAAATTAAATACTATACTTAATTAATTTATTATTGCCCACTTGAATTGTATAGCCCTAGGTGCTGCAGTGTTCTTTATGTAGAGCGCCATATATAATTGCTCGATGTGCTCATCCGGGTTCGATGACGCCTCCAATTTCAAGCAAGCCTTGCAGAGTCTGTCGATTAGGTTGCATATGAGAATGAAGAAGATTATTCTGATAGCAACATTGATTTATTGCTTTAAATACTGCGACATTAACATTCAGAGGCGAGTCGTGAAAAAAAAAGGAAAAAAAGAAAAATTGATCGCCCAAACGCATAAGGTTATTTTCGGGCGTCAGCAACTAAATAACATAGGGCCTAGGCTGTTTAAAGCCCCATTCCCGGCAAAATTTCACTAAAAACTTACTTTTTTAGAAAATATTTATTTGCATTACTCCAATTATTATAAATCATGGAAAAATATTGGCATGAATTTTAGTTTTACGCAAAAGAATAAAAAAAAGAGAAATACAGACTATTTCTCATAAAATATTACCATTTTCTGGACGAATTCATCGTTACTAGGCAAATTCAGAGGTTGTAGATCACATCCACTGGAATACTCTCGCTTTTATGTATACTTTTATACAGTCAATAAAGTGCGCCCTCTCTAATGAGATTAGTTTTTGTACTTCGTATCTCGCACAAAATGCGGTCGTTCGATTAAGGATGAGATGTTTAAGTGTCAAAATCTCAGTCAGAATGAAATAATTCCTATGAAATATTATATTTCAAAAGTGTCAATACTAACAACGGAAAATATCATGTCGGCCGTTTTTATGTGTGATAACAGAACCTATATCGAGGTAAGGCTAGGCCTAGCCTAGCAGCGCTGGATAGGCTAATGTTTTCGGCGCCTACGATATTTCTTCTATGCAATTCCGTATTATATTTATAAATCATTATAACATTATACAAAAATTAGATTTTTCTTAAAAACTGAAATTTTGCCGGGAATGGGGCTTTAATATTATGATGTAGCTGGGCATGTATTTTATGGTGATAGATTAATTAAAAGACTATCTGGCAAACCTGGTTGGAAACCAAGGGCCAGAGGGCTAACTCTAAACCAAGGAAAATGCATGTTTGCATGCAGGAAATAGAATTCACGGGACATCTGTTGTCACAAAAGGGTTGGCCCAACAGAGGCCAGGGTAAGGGCATTAAGAGAAGCCAGAGAACCGAAAGATAGCAGGGAAGAGAGAAGTTTCTTAGGGTTGGTAAACTTTAGTGCTAGGTACATTCCCGACATAGCTACCAAAACTGAACCACTTAGGCAGTTGACGAAAAAGGATGTTCCATTTAAATGGGAAAAAGGAACAACAAGATGCATTTAATGCCCTACGAAATGTGTTGGTAGAAGACACACTAGCATATTTTAATCATTCTGATAAGTTAAGGGTAGTAGCTGATGCAAGTCCAGTCGGGCTTGTGGCGGTGCTCCTTCAGCTCCAGGAAGGTGACTGGAGACCGATACGTTACGCTAGTAAAAGCCTTTCGCAGAGAGAGAGAAGGTACTCACAGACCGAAAAGGAAGCGTTAGGCCTAGTATGGGCAGTGGAGAAATTTAATATCCTTTTTAGAAGGGAATTTGAGCTGGTCACAGACCATAAGCCATTGGAAGTAATTTACTCGTCAAAATCCAGACCGAGTGCAAGAATCGAAAGATGGGTGTTGCGGTTGCAACCATACAATTTCAGAGTAATCTATAGACCTGGAAACAAGAACATAGCTGATTCTTTGTCACGTTTAATACAACAAAAGAAGGACGAACTGCCATTCGACGATACAGACGAGTATGTCAACTTTGGGTCAGTCAAAGCAATTCCCAAAGCTATGACAATGGATGACATCGGAGAAGCGGGTGCAAATGATGAGAAAATCCGTGATCTGTATGATGAGTGTGTTGCGACTGGGAGATGGGAAGGAAACAAGTGTCCAGAATATCGGCACGTGGCACATGGGTTGTGTGTAGTAGGAAAAGTAGTAATGAAGGGGACAAGAATCGTTGTACCAAAGAGTCTGAGGTGGACTATAATGGAGATTGGCCATGAGGGACACCCGTGAATTGAGACTCGAAAGAACGAACGAAAGTATGGTGGCCAAAAATAGACAAGGACGTTGAAGAGTTTGTAAAGAAATGTTCGGGCTGCCAGTTAGTAGGACAAGCAGAACCACCAGAACCTTTAATGAGTACCGAGCTTCCGGATGGTCCATGGAGATCGGTAGGAGTAGATTTTCTGGGACCCTTACCAACAGGGGATTACATTCTCGTCGTCGATTATTATAGTAGGTTCTATGAAATAGACATCATGAGAAGTACTACAACTGATGGAACTGTACGTTCGCTAGAAGTTATGTTTGCGCGGCATGGCTTACCGCAAGTCATCGTCAGTTACAGTGGCCCACAATTCATATCAGGAGAGTTTAGAGACTTCATGGAGGTCAATGGAATAAAGCATCAGAAGGTGACACCGAAATGGGCACAAGCAAATGGAGAGGTTGAACGTCAGAATAAATCAATCTTGAAGCGCATACTATGAAGAAAGATTGGAACTTACACGATATTTAGCTGTGTATATAACGACTCCTCATCCTTCAACAGGCAAGACACCTGCTGAATTGCTAATGGTAGGGCCTTAAGGACCAAATTACCAGAATTAGAGAGAGTGATTGTAGACGAGGAGGTCAAAGATAGAGATCAGTTGATGAAGTGGAAATCAAAGCAGTTGCGGACGTGAAACGTAACGCACGTCCAAGCGATGTTAGACCTGGAGATTGTGTTCTTCCTCGCCAGGAAGTGAGAGACAAGTTCTCGACAAAGTTTGAACCTAGAGTGTATGACGTAGTTTCTAAATATGGTAATCAAGTCACTATAAGTGATCAGAATGATGCAAACAGGCGTCGGAAATGAAATATTACTCAGGTGAAGAAGTTTTATGGTAGTAGACACAAACAGATGACGTCACAGTTGAGGATACGGCACTCAATGACTTAATGGAAACTGTACAATAGGAGGGTCCAACAACAAACAAGACCCTAAATCCGGAACCGCGAAGGGGGTATCCTCTGCGTATTAGGAGAAAACCGGATAGACTCGATTTATAAAGATGTCAAGAGTAGTAGTAGTGATTAAAAATGTTGTGTTATAATAGTTTGTAAAGATGTTGTTCAAGAGTAGTCGAAGTGATTTATGATGTTGTTATATTGGTTTAAAAAAAAATCATACACGCAGATACATTATAGTTGGTACTTATGTTAACTATCATTATAACATTGTGAAGTAGATAACAAAATAAAAACCAGCACTCATTTTTCTGAATAAGGTTTATTGTAATAACATAATTTGCAATAATAATGCATATTGGTTTGTTAGACTATTTACAATTTGTTTCAAAGACTTGCAGTATATGCTTGTAAAAGGTTTAATGGTTTTGAGTTAATTTTGGAATTGTTTGTTATGCTATTGTTGGATAGAGTAATCTGAAAAAAGGAAGGATGTAATGTACTCAAAGTTGTATAGCGCCCACTATTATTGTAAGAGCAGAGAAAGTTCGAGTTTGTTGTAGTTGTTGTTGAATATGGTGGATAATAAAGGCAACCAGTTTGGATTACTTAATGTGGTTTTGTTGTCATTTGTCTCAGTGAGTGAATGAGAGACATAACAACAGTGATTCTATATTTCAAAACTGTATTTGTTTATCTTTCAATGTTATATCACATACATTATTATGCACTCGTCAATTGTAGTCAAGCCCCCCCCCCCCGGACCCGGGCCATAGCAGAGGCACTAGCCGGGACTGAACAGGGGACGTACACCATAGCTGTGTCTTCGTTGTGCCCGGACGAGTATTTTTTTCTGCAGTACACATAAGCAAAATAGATTTCTTTTAGCCAATCAGAGCATAGGAAACCCACGATGACGTGAATACATAATTGTTCCCTACTGCTGCGATCACCAGACCTAGCGTAAGTACGGCCTAGTTCAGACTATGTTAGATTCCTACTAGTAACTAGGCCTGGCGTGCCACCGTGTTTAGCTTTTCTAAGCCGGGCTTTAATCGTTACAGGGGGTCTTAGCATTGGTTATCAATTGAAATTATTCCATTAAATGTCACTTATTATTATTCCGGGTTACTAGTTACACTTTTTCCTGTTTTTTTCCTTTTTTTGATTATCACCAATCTTCTGATTCCTTGACAACTGTTTTCCATTAAATTTGTATAATAACATCTCTTTCTCTTACTTTCCATGATTTTCTTTCCCTTTCTCTTTCCCCATAAAATAAATTGATTAAAATGACACGACAGAATATTAAACAAAATTAAAGTTAAACCTTCCACCAGAAAAAACTCAAAGCATGTTTCTGCGGGTGATTCTTTTTAGTTAAACTTTTCTAAAAATTTGTCGAACTTCAGCCCCAACCATGGTGGGGCTGAGGTTATTGGAGATTCTCACGCTGTACCAACCAATAAATGCTTCCCCTTGATTATGGAGGAAATGTGTTAAGAATGAAATTTCAATTTGTTAGATTTATTTATATTTATCTCTGAAATAAAACCATTAGGGTTTCTTTATTTAAATAAATCTTCATCGACTTACACTGAGCTTGTTCCTGTGTCACTGAGCTTGTTCCATAGTCGTAATAGATATTTTCTATTGACTATGGTGTCACCAAAGAGTATGGTGTCACGCACTATGAAACTTGTTTGCACGCCAACACCCCACCCCCGAAAAAATATAACCAATTTGAGGGCAGGGTTTCGAAGGCGCGGTGTCTACCCTCAGGAAAGGTCATCGTGATGACGAAAATGTGTTGCGTTTAGGAAAGAGTACAGGAGACCGAAAGTACAATTATAAAAGCATCAATTTTATTGATAATTACATTTGATATGCTGTAGAGCTAAAACAAGAGGTAGGGCCTACTGTACTGTACGAAACAGTACTTGAAATAGCAGTCGATTGTAATGCCAAAAAGTGAGGCCTTCTCTACTCCCAATTTGAACTAGGGCCTAGCTAAGCCTAGGCCTAGACGTAGCACTAGGCCTAGCCTAGTAGGTCCGTAGCCGTCGGTCCCACATATCGTAAATGATCATTTTTGTTTAATTTGTTCAATCATTAATTTACTATTATTACCGCCTTTACGACTGGTTACAAATGAATAAGCCATAAACAAGCAAGAAATTCATTTACGGAAATTGTTTTTGTAAAAAAAAAAAAAAAAAAAAAAAAAAAAAAAAAAAAAAAAAAAAAAAAAAAAAAAAGAAAAGAATTTTACTTGTGAATTTTTTTCTATAAGTGACAATAAAAGTATCTTGTGTCTTGTATAATCTCCATGGCTTGGCATGACAGTTCGTTTTCACGGCAACTGGTAGACCATGCTTGTTGTTTTGTTAACTGATCGTCTGGTTTTAAGAAGTTGATTTTTGTGTTTGGACCGAATAATACGTTCGGAATGCATGTATTATTATAAGTAATATAATAACTATGTTTTAAATAACGAAATCGTCGAAGAAATATCGTTTTAGCGTTCTCTCTTACTTAGCCTGGGAACTACTGTATAGGTTTAGCCTGTCATGTGTAGGAAATGATCAGAATGTTTGCTTCAAAACTGCCCATACATGTCCATACGCATGCCCAGAATGATTTAACTATCTGGGATTTTCCACATGAACTTGACAGTGTCTGTAAATCTGTACTGAACATGCGGTGAAAATAGGGTCGCTATAGCGAGGTGATACCGTATCTCCGCGGCTCGAGCCTAGCCTAGCCTTACGAAGATTAAATTTGTTTACAGTATATAAAAATTATGCACATTTTTTCTTCGCCAAACGGTATCTCAATTCGCTGTTGGCGAATGGCTAGTGTGAGCGTAGTGTTCATTTCCTTCCTTTCTTTCAATTGTTTTCCATTAAATTTGTATAATAGGCCTACCATCTCTTTTTTACCTTTCTTTTCCTTGATTTTCTTTTTGTTTCTCTTTCCTTTTGCCTTTTCCCATTTCATTGATCGCTTTCTTTTCCTTTCATTTTGTTTCCTACCTTTTCTGTTTCTTTCTTTTCTTTTCCCTTCTAATATCTTTACCTTCCTATTCTTTCCTTTCTATTTTTTGTTTTCTTCCCTCTTTCTTTCATTAAAATTCTGTTAATTTCTTTCCTTTCTTTTGTTTACTTCCGATTTTCTTTTTTTAACATTATGTTCATTTCCCTTCCCAATCCCTCCCATCCCTAGATGTAATTGAAGCATGTTTTTAAAACTGAGGCTTTATCATTTTATGACTTTTTTTTTTCAGATTCAAGCTCAGTTCTATTAAGGACATTGGATACTGGTAAGTGTGAGGCCCCTGCTGAGGCTGCCCATAGGCACAACGTAGTGACGAACCACATGTGTAGTGAATGCCTTCATGGATGGTTCGATTGATTTGTTTGAATGAGTTACAGTTATTAAAACAAGTTTACACAAAAAACCAAGTCAGGTCAATTTTTCATTTAGGCCTATTCCTCTCAATTTTAATGAACTTGGGACTTACTTGATCAGGCTCAGATACGTTATTCAGTCTCTTGAGGCACATATATTCAAGGTCAGATAAATGAATTTGTTGAAAGACAAAAATTTAGAGCTAGGCCTAGGGGCCTAGACTTCAAAGGCCAGAGGAGGACTTTTACGATTACCTAGTCAGCCTAAGTGAATTAGTCAGGGAGTGATATTTTTGTGATGATCAGTGTAGTCGGAAAGCAATTTGAGATCAGATTATTGAAGGCCTTATCAATACCACGATTGTTGAACGACTCCTTAGATCCCAAATTGGACCTGGCGAAAACAACTTCCGTAACAAAAGGGTTAGAAGCAGCCAAACATCAGAAAGATGAGGTCAACAGGCCTCAACTTCTTGCCCAGACTAGCAGCAGTGAGCACCGCTGCTGTGCATTGGTCCAGGTAAGAAAAAGCATAATACTACTTATGTTGGTAACTCACCTAGACATCCTACTAAGCATGATCAACAACAGTCAGATAGTGTATGTATTGAGGTAAACTTCATCAGTGCGGACATCAACATTGCCCTGCATCTGGCATTACTGTACTTCAGAAATGTGGACATTTCGCCACTGTCTGCTTAAGAACGCAAAATTGTGCGGTGCTTGTTAATACATGCAGTAAGGGAGACAACAATTCTAACTTTATCCATGCTCCACGAGCCACTGTGAGTATGACACACAGGCACCACAACATAGAGGTTCTAACCTTACCTGATTGTGGATCTGATATTTTCCCTGCATCGACTACATTACTTAAGCTTACGTCTACATCATTGACCAAGACATAGAGAACTTGACAGGAAACTAAGTTTTGTCAAGACAATCTACCACTCAATCCACGAGAACCGTTAATTCAGAAACTGCAGCCGTCCAGACCTTTCCAGCAAATTGCAGTTGATTTTGCCTTTGTGAATGGTAGAAATTACCTCATTATTGTAGATTGCTTGACTGACTGGTGGCCAATTATGGAAGACATGGGTGAGAATATAACGACTGCTGCGACAACTGACAGGCTTAAGCAACTCTCACATTATCGCGACCTAGCACTGTGACTGTACCGACCTGCGGTCACATACGACTGGAAGTAGGACCTGCCCTCTTGTCATTTATTGGTGAAAAGTAATAATGGCCACTTTAGCCAAATGATTACGACACGTGTGAGAGCGACTAAGATTAGACTGACGACCAGCACTGACCACAATAAATTTTTCAACATGTTGAAAACTCCGGGACCATGCACAACCTCTGCCTTGTCACGAGCAAGTTGCTCTTAGCTGCTATCGCACTATCACGACCTGGCCACGACGGTGTCGGTCGTGTACCGATCGCTGTGTAGGTCGTGATAATGTGAGAGTAGCTTTAGAGATCTGTTCTGTAATGTTGGTGTACCAGAAATCCTTTGGTGTGATGGAGGACCCCAATTTACCTCCAGAGATTTTAAACAGTTTTCTCATAACTAGCAAGTAACCATGAAACACAGCTCACCATACCATAACAATCCAACGGGAAAGCTGAAGCGACTGTCAAATCCATGAGAAAATTCATCTACTCTTGCAACAGACGGACACCGGACAAAGACCAACTTGCGAATGCACTCTTGCACTACCGCAGCATTCCATGTAGGAAAGATGGTTTATCTCCTGCTGTAAAGCTGTTTGGACGTCCCATACAGGACATGCTACCCACTCACCACCAAGCTTTTAAAGCTGATTACCAGAAAGATTGTAATTATGCCCAAGCAACCTTAAAAAAGTGGAATGAGAAGGATAAAGAGAACTTTGACCTTCATACCAAAGAACTATCAGATTTAAAGTTATCATGTGGATAAACTATTTAACATATATGGGACAGTAGTTGATGTTAAACCAAACAGGAGATATTTCATTAAAACATTGGGAGGAAGAGTTCTTGGCTTAATTATGCCACTTGATCAGCCTGTAAGGCATAGACCATTGCGTAATATTAAACCCCCCAAGAGATTAGTTGAAGATCCAAATTGGATCTAGGGGGAGGTTTAAGACCGCTAGGCCGCCCATAGGCACAATGTCAGATTGACGTAGCGACGAACCGCATGTCTTGTTGTGAATGCCTTCATGGTTCGATGTTGTTTTGTTCGAACAGTGAGCATGACATGATTCAACATACAGTATCTCATTACAATTGTCAATTTTTACCCAGTCAGTCACAGGCGAATGGGTACTGTTTTTTTTTTTCCATTCTTGTTCTGATTATTCTTCTTCATCTGATTCTTCTTTTTGGCAACATTTCAAAATGATAATAGTGCAAATAATTGGGCTGATTTCAATCAAGCTTGGTCCATTGAACTGGTGAGACTGCATACAATAGGTGTTCACATCTTGGGGTAAAAATTCACAACGCAGTTATTGCTATTTCTAATTATGATTACTATTATTATTACTACTACTACAAATGTTGTAGTTGTAATTACTATTATTACTGTTTTCTTTTTAAAGAATACTCAGGATATGATGGCTGGTACAACAATCCTTCTAATCCTAATTGGGGTGCTGCAGGTAAGATGTTTTTTGAAATTATTATCTATTTGCGCAATTTCACAGCAAATGGACACTTAAAGTTTCAAATGAAATATTTTTACATTCACACCTATGCTTTTATCTTTTGTTTTATAATTATTATAAATTGCACTGTGTTGCTTTGACTCAATTTACAGGTAAGGGTGCTAATATCTTTGTTATATTCAATATCAGTAAGTTGTATGCCTAATATGAAACAGATAATTTCAAACCACAAGACGCTGATGAAAAAAGAAACAACTGATTTGACCGCACAAACTAATTGTAATAGCAGGAGAAATGTAACATGCCCATTAGAAGGAAACTGCTTAACCAAAGGAGTTATATACCAAGCGACAGTTACCAGATATGACGACCAAACCCAAGAAACAGAGCACACATTCAAAACCAGATGCAACGTATAGGAACAAGACCTAAAAAAATGCTACAACTCTTTAGCCAATATATATGGACCCTTAAAGATAACTCTATCCTGTACTCGTTAAAATGGAAAATCCTAGCCAAATTTAAGCCATACTCTCCAGCCCAAGAAAAATGTAATCTATGCCTGATGGAAAAGTATTTCATAACCAAGATTAGGCACATTGAATAACAGAAATGAATTGGTAACTTTATGTAGACACAGAAAAAAACATCTATTGTGTAACAACTAAGCAATATTAACACCTCAGCTAAACAATGGTAGGAACCATAGTACTGACTACTCACTATGTATTTGTACCTGATGAGTGTTGGCAGCTTTTGACAGCTGTCCATACGAAACAAACTTGTAGTAATAAATGCTTATGGAAAAGTTTGTCTACTTTGTTTGTTTTATATATATATATACATACTGTCTCTTATACACATCTATATTAAACCCCCCAAGAGATTAGTTGAAGATCCAAATTGGATCTAGGGGGAGGTTTAAGACCGCTAGGCCGCCCATAGGCACAATGTCAGATTGACGTAGCGACGAACCGCATGTCTTGTTGTGAATGCCTTCATGGTTCGATGTTGTTTTGTTCGAACAGTGAGCATGACATGATTCAACATACAGTATCTCATTACAATTGTCAATTTTTACCCAGTCAGTCACAGGCGAATGGGTACTGTTTTTTTTTTTCCATTCTTGTTCTGATTATTCTTCTTCATCTGATTCTTCTTTTTGGCAACATTTCAAAATGATAATAGTGCAAATAATTGGGCTGATTTCAATCAAGCTTGGTCCATTGAACTGGTGAGACTGCATACAATAGGTGTTCACATCTTGGGGTAAAAATTCACAACGCAGTTATTGCTATTTCTAATTATGATTACTATTATTATTACTACTACTACAAATGTTGTAGTTGTAATTACTATTATTACTGTTTTCTTTTTAAAGAATACTCAGGATATGATGGCTGGTACAACAATCCTTCTAATCCTAATTGGGGTGCTGCAGGTAAGATGTTTTTTGAAATTATTATCTATTTGCGCAATTTCACAGCAAATGGACACTTAAAGTTTCAAATGAAATATTTTTACATTCACACCTATGCTTTTATCTTTTGTTTTATAATTATTATAAATTGCACTGTGTTGCTT
>NW_022744966.1:692819-712688 GCF_011630105.1 Anneissia japonica | reverse complement strand
CACAGACAGATATATGGGCACAGACCTATTTCAACCTATCCATTGGTCATTATCAAGGTTCATGTAAATACTAGCAAAAAGTAGGCACAATTAATCGTTATGTAGTAGGGAGGGCTTAAGTGATACAAAATGAAAATATAAAGAGTGTAATTACATTACAAAAAGCTGGCTAAACAGTTGAAGACTGATGCCCAATTGCCGATTGTTTTCAGAATGTCTACCATTAGTGTCTTTTAATTCCAGATATGCCCCTTCGTAGGCTTGTTCCTCCTGCCTACTCAGATGGCTCATACAAACCATCAGGAAACAATAGACCGTCGCCATTAGAAGTAAGTGAAGCTGTTATGAAAGGAGAGACCGGTCATCAATCATTTCTGAATAGAACTGTCATGATGACTTTTTTTGGTATGTAATTATTTTATATATAGTCTCAATTAGCGGAAGGTGTATTTAGGTATTCTAATACCTTCAAAATCTGAAAAAATATGTTTTTATGCTCTCCGTATTTCAACAAAAACAGCGACATTTAGTATTATTACGTTCAAAATCCAAATACTCAGTGTTATATTGTATTGTGAACCTATAATGAGATAGGACCGCCAGTACAATCGGTAAACCGTGGATTCATGTAGTATAACTAAGGCTAATGAGTTAGGTCTATATTAGTAATGTGCAAGGTACAACAGGACTAACACAACAAGATTGGGAGTCAATTTTATCACTGGAAATGTCTAAACTTCATTCTCTATTTGTGCGTTTGGGCAACTTTTTTGTGGAATCTAACACAGGATATACCCAGAAATTGCCAATTGCTGTTCTAGCCTGAACGAGTGTTAAATGTGGACCGCCTGCTAATATCTGCTGATAATCCAATGCTGCAAAATTGCAGTGTTTTTGTATTAAGCAAAAGCAGCACGCATAGCAGCAGGGAGCATTTTTTATCACTTAGTCCCCTTTGATTGTTTTAACAAGCGCCAGAAATAAAGTTTGTTTCAATGTTCATGGTCAATGCTTCTTTTACAGTTATTTCCAAAAACAAAACTTTTTTCTATTGATTATAGTTGCTGTATATTCTATACTTCATTATTTGATCTTGAAAATGACACCATGAAGGAGTCGAAAAGTCGATCTTTTCTTTTTATCGTTATTTTTATATTAGATATTTATACAAAACATACTCTTATTAGCAAAACTGAAAAGCTCAATAAAATAAATAAATAAATAAATTATTTCAACTGAGGGCTAGCCTAGAATCCAGATTGTTACCTTATTACATAAGTCTGCCATATGCATACATGATCATGGCACCATTGCTTATTTGTTTAACAGTGGTAGTAATTGTCAAACGAATGAGAGTTTATTCATGGTTTATAGGCCTGCGCCCAAAATGCACATCTGCGATTTATTGGGAGTTTGCTATGTATGCTTTATTATTACAGCATTATTGTTGTAGCTTCTTCGGCAATTTCATTACTGATTTCGAGACAACAACATTATGCAGTGGACGTACGCCAAAGTACATTTAAAATAATAATTTTTGTGTGTAAATAATAATTAATAATTATAATTAATAATAATAATAATAATCACAATAATAATGATGATGATAATGATAATTTTAATAATGATAATTAAGTATGTTATGATAATAATATTAATGATACTGATAATAATAGTAATGATAACTAAGTATGTTATTGGGGCTAGGCTTGTTTGTTCTGTGCATTGTTTTGCCTTATTTCATTTTTATTATTATTATTTTTATTATTATTTTACTTAAGTTTAATCTAAATAATTTAGATTAGTCTGGGAGCCTAATTACAGGCCTTGGTCTCCTTGGTTCCCGGCACTTGTTTGTAGGCCCTCTACTGTAGTAGTTAAGTGAATAAAGTGAAAGTGAATGTAATTAAAGCATGGGGTGACGCAGGTAGGTGGTGCAACGAGGGCAACTTGATTGTAACTTATCATTTGCATAATACCTTAGGTTTTACATCCGAGGTTATTGGTTTTTTTAAAAGCCAAGTTCTGCTCGAACCGGTTAACCACCCGCAGATACAATACCAGTAAGAACCCTATGTAAATTTTTCCCATTCTCGCCCGAACACACCCCATGTGAGGAGTAGATCGGTCACTCACACTCGACCTACTACAAAGGCCATGCGTAGGGCAGGCCTCCTTCCTAGTCCTAGGCTAGGCCTTGTGGAAGTCAGAGGTATGTTACCACTTTTCATTTTTATAGCAATGACTATGTAAACAAAGTATATATTATATACCATATATCTGTCTCTTATACACATCTAGATGTGTATAAGAGACAGAGGCTAATGAGAGTGATGATAATGAGAATGAGGCTGATGAGAGTGATGATAATGAGAATGAGGCTGATGAGTGTGATGAAGATGTGTATAAGAGACAGTCGACACAATGTGGATTAGGTGTCTCAATAAAAAGGACAGAAGCGAAATCCATAGCAAGAGATTACAAATTTCAGATTGAAGGTGAAGAGCCAAAAACTCAACTGTTATGCCAAGCTGTCCAGGCTTAGGGGATGTTGAGTTGTTGTTATTGTTGTTGAAATTTACCCCTCCTCATGCATGGACATCGGGCCATCAATATATATGTATATATGAGACAACAACATTATGCAGTGTACCTACGCCAAAGTTCATTTCTTAATGGGGTGTATATACTACGCTTACACCAGCCATTCGCCAACGGCGAATTGGAATACCGTTTGGCGAAGAAAAAATTTACAAAATGGCAAAAGCAAATTTATATACTGTAAACAAATTTAATCTTTGTCTAGGCTAGGCTCTTCTTAAGTAATTACCATCTCGTGCAGTGGCAATATCGCCTCGCTAAGTGACCCCGTTTTCACTGCATGTTCAGTACAGATTTATAGTTGACTACTCTGTCAAATTCATGTAGAAAATCCCAGGTGTCAACAAAAAATCTTTAAATGGTCCTCATATCCACACCCTACTGCGGATCGACACCAAAATTGGATCATTTCTTCATTTTTCCGTGAAAAACTATTCTGCAAAGTGTCATTATTATCCATCTATAACTGGGACATAAGCAATTTAAGTGACCCTCAAATTTACACCCTAACCTGGATCGTCCCCTACACATAATAATATCTTCCTTGTAACTTGGGTTAAACTTTCTCGAAAGTTTCGTTCGGATCAGTTGACCTGTTTGAAATATCTGGTCTGGGACGTTTTCCTTTAAATGGTCCTCATATTCACACCCTACGCTGGATCATCACAAAAATTCAGTTATTTCTTTACTGGACCTTTACAAACTATTATAGAAAGTTACATTTACACCCATTTTTAAAAGAGATAATTAGGTCTGGGTCCTCGAAAATTGAAAATACCCTTAAATTTACATCCTTTACTGGATCGTCACTAACACATAAGCATTTAAACCGAAGGGTCCACTGATTAATCTCAGAGAAGACAGTATAATACATACTCCAAGTATCGAAATGCACGCCATTGTTTCGGGATTCAATATTTTGACATTAATTATGTCATCATCAGGAATGAACATTTCTTTCTTGTAACTTGATTAAACTTTCCACCATAAGTTTCATTCAGATCAACTGACCGATTTTTGAAATATCTGGTGTAGACTGTTTGACCTTAAATCACTTTAATTGGTCCTCACATGCACACCCCATCATAGATTGACACTAAATATTAGGAGGCACATCCTTGATATATATGGCTTATGCTTCGGCAAAGCACGGAAAAATTGTAAGCATGAGAAGTGACCAAAGTGACGGCCAGAAAAAAACAGTGCAAAAAGATAGGAAAAACATATGCAAGAAAAAAGAAAAAAAAATCAGAACAAACTTTATCTGCTGGGAAAAGCCAATAATAATGTTAATAATAATAATAATAATAATAATAATAATAATAATAATAATAATAATAATAATAATAATAATAAAAATAAAAATAATATAATAAAAATAATAAAAACAATAATAATAATAATAATAATAATAATAATAATAATAATAATAATAATAATAATAATAATAAAATTATATAAAATTGTATTAAAACAAACAAATAAATCTATAACCATGAAATATATGAAAAAAAAAATAGAATAAATAGTAATGAAACAATAATTGATTGTGACCGAAACAGAAAGAATTATCTTGAGGCAGAAGGAAAATTCACTGTTTGTGTTATAAGTTATAAAGAAGTTGCGGATTATGAGAGCAACTTTGAGAGACGGTGAATATTGTTGTGAGGGGAGTTTAAATGTTAACTGCAATCAATTGATGTTCCATAAAAAATTCAGAATAATAGTACTTTGGAATAAATAATAAAATGTATAGTAGAAAGTTATCTGTTTTGTTGAACCAATTAAGTTGGTTACCTTAGGAACGTTTTAGCAACTGCTTTGGTCACTTTCTTCAGACTAATGAATCTTTGATTGAATTAAGGCATTGCTAAGGTAAGCAACTAATTAATTGGTTCAACAAAACAGAGAATTTTCTGCTATGCTTATGAAACAAGATGAAATTCTTTGAAAATAAAATATATTTCAGGTCAACAAGTTGTAGAGGAAATTTTAGATGCTCAGAGACCAAGTTGTCCACCAGAGTATTTCAACATTCCTATTCCTGAAGGACATAAATTTAAAGTCACCGAAGATTTTAGCATGCCCTTCTTAAGGACACGATATGATGAGAACACCGGAAAATCTCCAAATAATCCTCGTCAACAGGTAAATTTAGCTATATATTTTAATATATTTTGTTTGAATAAATTAAAAATTACTTTTGAAGCTACATAGTATATTTTTTGATAATTATTGTCCAGATATGGAGTATTGAAGTACTGGTTTTGTCGTATTATGGAATTATTGTCAGGTTCTGAGGACACTATAGAAAGTAGAAGCCTCTGTAGCCATTACATTGGCTACGAGTCCAGCAAAGAATTTAATTCAAAATGCTACTTATAGTCTGCAAATCTCTTTCTACCGTATGCCTATTGAATGCATCAAAATTTATCAACAAACGTACAAATTTGCGATCAACTCGATCTGCCTCCACAACACATCTTGTCAGAAAATATCCTTCATAAGCATAATAGCGATGAATCTTCACCATCTGCAGCAACTGGACTATGGAATATCCTGCCTCCTTCCATTAAAGACTCACTCTGTCAGACAGTTTAAAGCAAGCCTCAAAACCTATCTGTTCATCTGAGTTTTTATGTGTTGGGCTGGGTTTGGTACTTTTTGCACTTCATTTTAATCTTGTTTTATCCTCTATTACCTTTTATTTACTTTCGTCTTTGATGCATAAAAAGCATACTCTGTTGGTTTTGGTTGGAATGGAATGTAGTTGAGGGAAATATTGATCACAGTGGAGGGCAGTTAGCGCTTTGTAACCGCAATAAGCGCTATAGAAATACCGAGTAACATGTAACAAGTAACTCCGTCTCAAATCAGCAAAGTTGAACCAGGTTCAGCCTTCCCGACTTGTCAGCAACGCATCGTAACTATTGACCACCAATCAATCAGGCGGTGTTGGATGTTGACACCATTAGCTTTTCTTGGAAAGGAGATGGACGTTGGCAATACGATAATTAAAAAGATGGCCAATTGTGATCAACATTTGTTATCTACAGTTAAAGAATATTGTTGAATGTATGATAAATCAACAGCAGATTAAAAAAAAATTAGAGTAGGCCCTTTATGGACACGGATGATCTGGAGTCGCCAGGATTCAATGATGCAACAGCGTTCGAACAACGTTTACAAGGTAACTAGGTAGGACAACCAGTGGTGGTAGTACAGTAGTAGTACTAGGTAGGCAGCCAGGTAGGCTGGCTAGCTACGCTAGCCTAGACCTCCTCCATACAAAAATCAACAAGCATTTCAATGGAATCAGTGTCGAGAGTCGCTGACAACTGTTTGCGAATGTCACCAATAGTGTGACGTCTGTATGGAAATCGAGCTTTACGTGCAAATGAAAGTGATGAGGTCATAATTGTTTTTTACCAATAAATGCTCTTTCCTTTTCTGTTTTAAAGTTGGCTGTACTTCATTTGTATTTGAAAGATTATTTCTACAATGTAGCTTTACCTGTGTAACAGCCTAATAATTTCTCTCTTATGTATGCTGATATTTTTGTAAAAAAAATAATGATATCGTTGATATGAAGATAGATAAAATTCTTTCAAGTTATTTTCAAACACATTTGTCCCAAATCAGTTAACTAAATATCAATGGAAGATTAAACTAAGTCAAGTGTAAATGAAGTGTTAAATTTGGTAATAATTAAAAAAATACTTTTTTCCGGGTGCAATTGCCTGATTATAATGACATTAGCATTGACATTATACAAAATATTTATTTAATGAATTATAATACAATACAATAGAGTATTAATATATAAATAATTATTTTGAACGCTTTTTTGCACGATGATCTTTCTTGAATCTTTGTTGATTATTGTGATTCTTGTAACAGTTAAATGAAGTGACCCCATTTTTAGACGGAGGACTAATCTATGGAACATCAAAGGCATGGGCCGACGCATTAAGGGAATTTGAAGGTGGCAGGCTGACTAAAAGCTCTCGTGGTAACTATCCTCAAGAAAATGACATAGGACTCCCAATGGCAAACCCACCACCACCAGTCGAGGCTTCTAACCATACTTTAAAAAATGCTGAACGATTTTTTAGTAAGTTTTTATCAGGTTGAATTACAATAAAATAAAATAAATAATTGTAGATAACTATATTCATTCATTCATTTTTTATTTTAAACACAACAGCAAGGTAAAAATACAATCAAAACAATCAAGAATATAAAAATATACAATTCATGATAAGGTAAAAGACATTTAAAAAGGAATGCATTCACAGTAGACCTAAATATCATTGTTACAATAATTGAATAAAATCATATATACTATACTTTTATATACACATTTCTATAGCAATATATAATTATATTTAATTTATTCTGTCAGAGTTGGGCAATCCACGTGGTAATGAGAACCCATTTTTACTAACTTTCGGCATTTTATTGTTTCGCTACCACAACCACTGGGCTAATTTCTTTGAATCAAGTGAGCCTAATTGGAATGATGAGAAAATTTTTAATGAAGCGCGGAAATGGACAATTGCTATTTATCAAGTAAGTTATGCCATATTTATTGCTATTTAATGCTATGTGAGTAATCATATTTATTTCTCCATGCCAACCAAGTAATCAGCTTCATATACCTTTTCTATCTGCAAATTAATTTGCCAAAAAGCTATATTATATCACATATTTCCATCTGCCACCCAAGTTATATGGTATTTACTACAATCTGTATCATTATCACAATTTCATAAATCGTGTGAATTTTGGATCATATTATTATTAGCAAAATTCCAAATTGTATCAAAGATGCACTATCTGTCATGAGCTAAAATTTGAAAATTCAATCCCATATTTTAACTGAAAATAGTGATTTTTTACAACTGCAAAGACCCTTAAAATTAATTTAAATATTTTTTTTTGTAAAATGTCTGTAAATCGGCGGAAGTATTTTTATTCCAATCTGTGTCTGGATGGTTAAGAAAGTGGGACCTATCAAAACAACACTACCCTAGGGGGTCCGGGGGCATGCCCTCACAAATTTTTTTCTTGAGGAATTTTGGGCAATCAATAATTTGCATTTCTTTCTTTCTTTTTTTTTTTTGAACTTTCCAAAAGGGGGAACCGTAGCCAGCCTGGCCCCCTCTAAATCCTCCGCTGTTGCTTATTTAATTCAATTAAATAAGCTATTAAAATTTAATTTATTTATTTCTATATTTGTAGGACAATGTATCGTTAAAGGACAATGTATCGTTAAAGTTCAATCAATATGTAATGTATTACGCATTTTATGTCTCGCTCTGGTATTGTTATTTTAGAATCAAAGTTTTATGATTAATTGTTTTTTTTTTTTGTAATTTATTATGTTTCAATTCAATAATCTCAATCTCAATCATATTTTATTGTCATTGTTCAGGAGAACATAGACATTCGTTTTGCTCTGTTGGTAAAACACAGGCCAAAAGGCTGAACAAACGCAAACAGAGTGCAACAAGTAACAATTTACCTACAATTTGAGCCCTAATTGCTTTAGGGAAGAAGCTATTTCTAAATCTGGCCTTACTGGCTTTTAATGATCAAAATTGTCGACCGCTGCGCATCAGTTGGAACAGACTTGAGGCAGGATGGGTTTGGTCGTCCTTAATAGCCTCTGCCTTTTTATGAAGGCGATCACAGAAAATGGTCTCCAGAGGCATTTGTGCCAAACTAATGATGCGTGTTGCAGTCCTGACGATTCTGTTAAGGGCATATATCGTTTTCGGTAGCGCCCCCGTACTACATGGTTATAGATAATGTTAAGATGCTTTAAATTACTGATCTATAAAATGACATTATTATAGTCGGATGCATTCCAGATGATTTAAGCCAACGCAAAAAATTAAATTCTTTTCTATGCCCTTTTCACAATTGTCTGCACGTTACATTGCCACTTCATATCATTGGATATATAAATACCAAGGAATTTGTATTCCTCAACAAAGTCGACTGGGACATCATTAATATATATAAGGTATTTTGGATTTATGGCTTTCTGAAAGTCTACAACCATTTCCTTAGTTTTAGATATACTCAAGTAAAGATTGTTACTGCTGCACCAGTCGACAATGTCTTTAACTTGTTTTCGATAATATGACTCATCATTATGTTGGATAAGTCCAACAATGGTGGTGTCATCCGTGAACTTAGCTATGTGGAACATTGTTACACAATCATATGTAAACAAAGTGAAAAGAAAGGGTGAAAGGATGCACCCCTGAGGCACACCAGTATTAATTATTCTTTATCAGAGGTGAGGGTACCCACTCTGGTAAACTCAGGTCGATCAGTAAGGAAATTACAGACCCAGCAAAATACAAAAACAAATAGATACATCAAAACCTATTTCTTTGCGTACAACTTCTGCGGTATGATTGTGTTGAATGCAGAGCTAAAATCAATATATAAAATTCTTGCATATCTTTTATTACAATCCAGATGCTCTAAGACCTTATGTAGAGTAATTGATACAGCATCTGTAAAAGGATTTGGTCTACCTGAACTGATATGGTCCAGATTTACCGGACATTCAGACTTTAAATACGTTAGAACAATGCGTTCAAAAAATTACATTATAACAGAGGTTAAAGCAATGGGTCGGTAATCGTTAAGAGTTACTATTGGGGAACGTTTCGGTATTGGAATTATTACTAAATCTTTAAAACAGCGTGGATCATGATCTGTGGTAAGAGGGAACAATTGAATATGTGTGAAGATGTATGAGATCTCTCGGCAGCAGTGTTTAACTAGAGATGGACTAATACCATCTGGACCTGCAGATTTTGTTGACTTGCATCTTCGGAATTCCCTACACGTTTCCCCTTCAGGAGTAAGTAAAGGACAATCATTTTCATAGCGATTGTCATCAGCGGAAGAATCACTATATTCAACATCATTAGGGAGAGGAGTGTCAAAACGACTGAAAAAATCATTCAATAGCTGGGGTAGATTATTGGGTCATTCCGTGCCAACTCAACAAATTTTCAGAAAATCATGGCTGGGTACCATCTCAGATTTTCTTGAAACTCGGATATAATGTGCACCAACATGTCTGACGAACAAACCCAAAATTTGACTTGCCAATTCCAAGTCGTTTAGAAGTTACGGCCATTTGAAATTTTAGGGTCATACCCCTTTTTAGCTCTCAATTATGACATCATTTGTAAAGTTGCATTTTCAATTAGCCATATCTTCAAATAGAATAAAGATAATTAACTAAAAATTTATATCTAGACTAACTTTTGGCTTTAGAACAGGAATATGACATGGCTTTTGGTATACCGGACCCCGTTACGAAAATATTGGTTCGTAAAGACCCTAACTTATTTGGTTGCGTAATTTTTCTTCCATTTTTAGACTCCATTAAAATACCCAAAAATAAAATTAACTACACTCTGGGCGCTGATATTATTCCAACAATTGAGAATGATTCACACAAATTTTTAGGCTCTATTATCACCTTCAATAACACAGATCTGGATGTCTTCAGTACCTATATACGTTAATCGAGAAAAACATTAATAAGATAGACAATCCTTTAATCAGATTCGAGTTCAAGATCAGAGTTTACTCGCAATACTTTCTTCCCAGTTTAAAATATCATATTACAGTCAGTTGTGCTTCTCATCTAGTTAAGATCGACGCTCTCTGATATTTAAAGAAGTGGTTTGGGCTACCCCATCCTGGGACGTTATCATTTATTTATATGCCTAAAGGAATCTACATTCCCCGAGTATCTGATCTATATAAGGAATACCACTTGGTGGCTCATATTTCATCTAGGTTTAAAGGAGGTGATACTGTTAACCACTGTCTTAATACTTGTCTTGAGCGTGAGATTAACTGGACAAGGAAAAAATCAAATGCCACTGACTGTGAATCTAGACTGAAAGACATCCAGAACTCTGACCCCAACCTTAATCTTAATCAGATAAAAAATATCGCAAAAAAAGAACCTTAGAGAGGAAATACAAAATTTTTGGGACCTCCATGTTAGGGTGCTCCTGGTCCAGGGAAGGTTCTTTGAACTGCTTTCCCTCCAAGACACATGTCATCATTGGAAAAGTATTATTTTTAATTTGCCAAGGGGGGTCCTTAAATTTTTGGACTCTTAAGAAAGGTTTTTGTAACGCTACTTGTATCCCTGAAGTCCTATCCGACCTCGGAGCCAGCACCCAGCATTTTCACTATACTACCATTCCCCCTGAATGCTTACCAACTAACTTAATACAGATTTATGCATTTATTGGAAAAACCTAAAGAAGCTCCTCATTTTTTAACTTACCCTCCCTTTCGAAACTGGCATCGATGCCGCCCACTCCAGAAAATGTAACAAATATGCACCACTAATTTCTGATATTATAGATGCTGGCTTCGAGGTTGAACTCGTCTGTTTTGAAGTAGGCTCCAGAGGATACATTTCCCCTGATAATATTAAACGTTTAAAGAAAATCCACAAATTGTGCAATAATTCAATTTTATTTAAACAACTTTGAGACGATATCTCCAAAATTGCAATTGTTTCCTCATTTACTATATAGTATGCCAAAGATCAACTCTCTTGGGTTAATCCGACTCTTTTTGAACTGACAATTTAATTGAATGCAGTCTCCCTTAATTTGATGATAGGCCTCTCTCTATTTTTATAATTTTATTTATTGGTATATTTTGTGTCTTAATGTTTTTGTATGTCAACTCATTTAGCCTTGCATGCTCCCAGTTTTGGGACACTGTTCTGGGCTCTTTATTTGTTTCCTGTATTGTTTTTATGCAATAAAGTGATTTTATATATATTTTAATGGAGTCTAAAAATGGAAGAAAAATTACGCAACCAAATAAGTTAGGGTCTTTATGAAGCAATGTTTTCGTAACAGGGTCCGGTATACCAAAAGTCATGTCATATTCCTGTTCTACAGCCAAAGGTTAGTCTAGATATAAATTTCCAGTTAATTATCTTTATTCTATTTTAAGATATGGCTAATTGAAAATGCAACTTTACAAATATGTCATAATTGAAAGCTAAAAAGGGGTATGACCCTAAAATTTCAAATGGCGTAACTTCTAAACGACTTGGAATTGGCAAGTCAAATTTTGGGTTTGTTCGTCAGACATGTTGGTGCACATTATATCCGAGTTTCGAGAAAATCTGAGACGGTACCCAGTCATCCCATTTGTTGAGTTGGCACGGAATGACCCTATTATCTTTTGAATGAGTAAGATTAGACTTCGTTTATAGTTATTTTATTTAACTCCTTTCACAATTCCTTAGAATCACCCAAACATATATGTTCATCTAATCTATTTTTATACTCAATTTTGGGTTTCTTTATTCCCTTCTAGTATTTTGCTTTTTTGAACATTTCTTTATCTTTTGATCTAAAAGCCCTATCTCTATTCCGTATCAAGGTCTTAACAGACAGGGGTTTTGATTTTGGTAAGTCTTAACTACCACCTTATCTATACACAAATCTTGACAAAATTTTAAATAAGAGGGAAAAGATTTAGATTGCGATCCTGTCTGTATAGACCGAAGTCTGGGGGTGTGATGTACTGGTCGGGTACATTTTGATCCAACTAAGTTTCTAAAAATGCAAAAACAAAACAGTCACTGAATTCCCGTTTGGTGTTTAGACAACAGGTTAATTCATAGAATTTTCTTCTTAAAGATCTCGCGTTACCTAAGTAGATACTTGGTAATGGTGGTTTCCACGATTTCCTCCTAAGCCTCTCTAAGACACGGCCGCGTCTACCTCTTTTCTGTGGCTTTTTCAGGGCCCAAATCGATTGATTGTCGGCATCGTCGGGCTTGAAAAAGTCATTGGAAAGTAAAGACTCGGGTAAAGTGATTGGTTGATTTGACACGGTCTCTCTACCAATTCAATCTTTGTATAACTGATAATTGCACCAATATCATCCACAAGAAAAGACAAAAACACAGAACAAATTAACAGAGCCAACAGAGCTGTGTCGCCATTGAACGGCACCATCTTTAAGTAAATAAGTTTATTCTAATATAAGTTATCATGTTTAATAGAACATTGTGTTGTATGAGTGGTTACCAGCCTTTTTGAACCTCCGTGAAATACCTCAATATACAGGTAAGTACCAAACTTTTCATTTATTACATCAATGCACAGGTACCAACGTATGAATGTAATCCTTCAATATACTAGTGTGTACCGTCCTATTACTTTATTCCTTTAATATACAGATACCACCCTATTTAACCCCTCCACATACAGTTACAACCTACCTATTTATAGGGAGCTTTCGATTGCACGACAACAGTAGGACGTAGAACGTAATGACGTCAGTAAAAGTCATCTGCGCATGCAAGAACGTTTAGGTCACCTCGTCGAGTAGATTCTGAAACGCCACTTGGCCAAATCTATGTATGTATGTAGGATGCCAGGTAGGACGGTCACACATGAGTGATTCCGTTCTAGCGTCGAGTTGTCACACAAATTGAAAGCTCTCTAGTGTTTAATTGGGCCTCTACTTTTCGTTGCCCTTCCCTATTGGTATTCAGAATATAGACTTCGGTAAAGCATTTGACCAAGTTGGTTATAGCTTTTTGCTTAAAAAAATTCATTCTTACTGTATATGAATGAACCGCAACATCTGTGCAAAAACCTGGTGCTACATATTTTCAAGGTTAAAATTAATTTACTCATAGATAGTATTAAAGATGATGCGCGCAAGTACGCTAGAGTTTCACGTCCTACAATATACACCTGGAACAATCTGTGCTTTTGATAGTCAACCACCATTATCGAAAAACAGCGTTATGTGTATTGCTATTTAGGTACTATATACAGCTTGTCATTCACGTAAAATGTTTAGGTTCTGCACGAAATACTGGACATACTGATACATGTTACCCTTTGGTATTCAGTTTTTTTTTCAAAAATAGTCCATAAATATTTATTAGGCATAGTAGGATACATTAGCAATGAAGAACTAAAAATCAAATCGGACAGTTAATTTACTCGTATACATAAAATATATGAATGATTATTTCATAAGAATTCCACCCAGCCTTAAAAATAGGACTATAATGTGCGCTCTATGTTTGTTTCACATTTACCAGGTTATAAGAAGCACGTCCATCCAGGTATTACACAGGTGTTTCAATCAGCAGCGATGCGATTTGGACATACTTTAGTTCCACCGGGTGTTATACGTAGGTATGTTATTGTTCATTTCTTTTCAACCTCATAGTAGGCCTATTGTAAAACCTCAAAGAGAAGTCCAATCTCAAGAAATTATTAATCAAGAAAGTATGGTATTCCTTTCGAGATAGTACTTACCTTAGATTGAACTGACATTATCTTTCATTATTATAACGATTATGATAGCGTGTGAGTATCAATATTATCTTATTGTCACTAAAGTAGTTAGAACTAAAAAAAATATTAAACATAATTTCAAACTCTGTAGTCGAAAAATGTTGTATAGTAGGAATTTACAACATCTACAGCATTCGTTTTGAAAAGAAGCCTCTCTTTAGTTTGCAAAAGTAGTCTCTAAAAGAAGCCCATTTTGTAAGAAGCCCATCTAAGGGTCCGCTTCTTCTCAAGATCTTACAGTATTACCGATCCATGAAATAAGTTCTTTTTTTATAAATGTTATATTCTTATCATTCACTCACATTTTTCATTGACAGAGGCATATCTATTCAAGGTCTTACAGTATTACTGATCCATGAAATAAGTTTTTTTTTAAAAATAAATGTTAAATTCTTATCATTCACTCACATTTTTCATTGACGGACACATATTTATTTATTTTTTTCCCTAAAATTAAGAACTGCAGACTGTGAGTATATGAAGACGTCGAAACATTCAAGTCATCATCCCAATAAAGAAGCCAGTAGCGGGAATTATGGAGTCAGGACATGCAATTCATATTGGAACCCTCAGGTTGGTTTAATAGTTTCAATAATTTTCCAGCACTTGACAAATAATTGATAATAGGCCTAATTGATTTATATATTGATTTACTGATATACTTATGTATTGAATTTACTAGGCCTTGTGCTGGTTTCTTTAATTTTACTATACCTAGTAATAGTATGGTGTAAATATCACAGAGAACATGCATCTCAGTGGTGGCACCAGGATTTTCCCGACGGGGTGGTATGAGGTCCCCGGGGGGGGGAGGGCAATGTCTCTGACGAAAAAAGTGGGCGTGGTTGGGGCGTCGCTTAAAATCTCTAGAAAGTGTCCGAAAATCTTGAAAATTCAGTGATTTCAAAGGCTTATTTAATCAATTTTAGAGTCTACCAATATGTAGAAATTACATGTAATTGTAACCCAGGTTTCATCTCCAAAATATATGATTATTTTCAACAAATACAGTAAATATGGTGGAAACAATAATAGGCCTACACTAATAACAAAGTAATTAACAATTAAGATAAAAATTTTTAGTAATGAAATTGATAAAACAGTTGAAACATTAAAATAAAAACATAACATATTAAAGGCACCAAGTTTTTAGGTTTAACATTGCAGTAGGCCTATTTGGTTTTTTCTGCTTTGATGCGTCAAGGACTAATAAGTCTACAGTAGGTTGTTGTATGCCATGATGAGTCTATATGCCGTAGGTCTGCTACAGTAGGCTGCTGTTATGTTAGGTCTAATGGCAATTGCAGCCCTAGGGGCAAAATATAATTAAAATGATAAAAGTAAAAATCATAACACAATCATAGTTTTAAATGACAGTTATATATATCTTAAAATCTGAGACATTGTCTCTGCTTAAAATTAATAGAATTATCTCACACCTACTTGCAACCAAAAGGCAAGAGCCACAAAGCAAAGGACCTTTAAATTCATAAGCATATACTGGTAATACAAAGTAAAATAAACTATAGTGTAACAGGCCTATTGTAATTCATAACTGCAATGTCTTTAAAAGTACAGTTATCATCACTTAACATGTACGAAACTTGTAATTTAACTAAGGCTATGTTCACACTTGGAGATAAGCCAGGCTTGAGTTAAGCCCGGCTTAAATTTTCCGGGCGTTCAGACTAGTGGGATTAGCCAGGCGCGAAGAATTAGCATAATGAACCGTAACTAGGAAACGAATTTGTAGAAATTGACAATACTTCTATAGAAAAGAACAGCATTTCTATAGAAATTATTGCAAATATATAATTTTTTCTATAGAAAACTTTGTAAATCTCTATGGAAAATAACAGCAAATCTATAGAAAGTAACGCTGTTACAATTTCTTTCCTATAGAAAACTATTATTTTCTATAGAAATTCACAATACCTCTATAGAAAAGAACAAGAACAGCATTTCTATAGAAAGTAACGCTGTTATAATTTCTTTTCTATAGAAAACTATTATTTTCTATAGAAATTCACAATACTTCAGTTCTATAGAAAAGAACAGCATTTCTATAGAAATTATTGCAGATATAATTTTTTCTATAGAAAACTATATAAATTTCTATGGAAAATAACATTTCTATAGAAATTATTGCAGATATAATATATTTTCTATGGTAAACTGTATTATTCTCTATAGAAATGTACAGAATTTCTATAGAAATAATGCTGATGTATTATATTTTCTATAGGATAAAAAAACAGCATTTCTATAGAAAATAACGCTGATAAAATTAATTTTCATAGAAATTCACAGCATTTCTCTTGAAAATAACGCTGATATAATTTTTTTATATCGTTCGATCACTAAAAAATTGTTTTCACGAATCAAAAAAAAAAGTGTAAAAATAAAAAATCATAGGCCTACAAGATGATTGTAATGTACAAATGTGTTTTGGTAGTTCATGGCAAGAAACATGAAATGTTTGAACCCACTGTACAGAAATCCCAACAAAATGTATTCATTCTCAAGATCTTTATTTAACACATATTAAACATATATATATATAACAGGTCAAACAACCAAACTAAAATAATGTTTGCATTGCATCATCTAAAAGTAGAAAAAAAAAACTGGATTCAATATCTTAAAAGAATAAACTGCATTGAATTTTACTAGCATTATGAAATCCTGTCTCTTATACACATCTAGATGTGTATAAGAGACAGGTATATAATAGCTGTATTTACAGTAAATTGCAGGCCTATATAAAATATTATAAATATATTAAATAACATCAAGGTACTGTAAGCGATATTGATAAGGGTAGATGAAAGAAAAAGTTTTATATATTTTTATATACTATTACAATACAGTATTAGATTTAACTTTACACGAATTTAATAGATGTGACTCAAAAAAGAAATTCCAAAACATAAGGTAGATAACCCTGCACTGTATGGACCATTCATAATTATCAACAAATGTATAAATATGCTAAGGGGGAAAGGGCCTGGTACTAAATACAAAATTAAATGAAAGGAATTCACAAAAGCTTAAAATATTGATTGAAATCGGTTTTCTAAATTTAATAACATGCCAATATGGATTATTTAAACCTAATTATGTATCTATGTACCCATTGAAAAAAAAGGCCATAGAGAACAGTATTGCAAAATCAACATTTTCCATGAATGTACACTTTTTAAAGGGGTTGAGGTGACAAAAAAGAGTACACTTTTAATACACTATGTTTACAATTGTGATTGGCCCCTATGTAAGTTTAAACTTTAAAGAAAAAATATACTCAGGTACTAAACAGAGAGCTACAAAATAAAATACAGTACTGAAATAATTGCTACTCATATAAATAAGAAAACATTGATTTTATGTATATACAATAATATGGCAAGACAAAAATATTTAAACGAATGTTATGTTTTAAGAAAATATGACAAGGGTAGATATAATTATTGATGTGGAAGTAGCATTTCTATTTAATAAAGCCAAGCTCTGAAGGACATAAATCTGTTGATATGTTGTAGAACTAATCTTTCTAAGCCTCAAAGTATATTTGACAAAAAAACTTGGAAGCAGTTAATGAGAGAGATACAGATTTTTGAATATTTAAAAACTGGGGAAAAAGGGTGGTTATGTCTCTTTTCCCCCAGTTTTTAAATATTAAAAAATCTGAATCTCATTAACTGCTTCAAAGTTTTTCATCAAATATTCTTTTTGGGTTTAAAAAAAATCAGTTCTACAACATAAAAAAAAACAAAAAAAAAAAACATCTTTTCTGAGCCTAACTTTAAGACGGCCTACACACTGAAACATCAAATATAATAAAATACTGCCACAAATCTAATATCACTAGAACGAAGTTTGGAATTAAAGTTAAATAACAAAATTAAAAAACAAAAATGCATACATGGTATTCCCAATTTTTAGGCTTGTTCATTTTCTTTATTCTGTTTGACAGAGACTGCCTCAAAAGAGTGGTTGATGCCTCAGGATACTTCTTATCAGTGAAATCTGGGGGTAAAAAAAATGCAAAAAATGTGAATACCTTATAGGCTTCTAAATTGAAAACTCATAAACGGGCAACCAACAAGAGCAGGATGAATTTTAATAATTTCGGTGCAATGTCTAAAATTAGTTATGGTAATCTCTAAAGAATAAAATGCAGATACCTTAAAAGTAGTGGTCCAATAAAAGTATTATTTCATATTTGTTATCTTGTACAAAATCTAAATTTAATTTTAATATAAGTATTCCACTTGTAGCAAAATATTTTCTTCATTAACTGTCTAATATTAAAGTTTCTTCCTTCAGGTGCTATGGAGAACATATACAGTAAGATGTAGCTACTGTGTAGGTTAAGTCAGTAATAAAGACGGGCTCCCTTTTGATGGTTATTAATTGGTTACAAAGTGGTAATAAAGACGGGCTCCCTTTTGATTTATTAATTGGTTACAAAGTGACAATGCAAACATTCAGATTAAAATTTAAAGAAAAAAAAAATCAATGTCTAACCCAAATAAAAAAGCTTTACATGTTGATGTACCATTTATCTTTTGAAATATAAATCCCTTATTACAGTACATAAGCCTGCAGTATCTTCATTTAAAAGGTAAAACACAAACTTATTTAACAAATTACCTACCTGTTATGGCAGTAATTCAGATGGGATCCAAACGCTCTTTCTCTACCGATGTTCCACATGTGCGTTGCTTTTCTTCCCTATCATGGATCCTTTTCTATAAGTAAACCATGGCCAATGTCAATCTATTGGAAGATAGATAATTATTTACTATTTATTAGTAAACTTTTCTCCAACATTTGCGCATGCTATTAGTATTTGACTGTCAATGGACATCCATGGAAAATATTCACACCCCAGTTAATTATACCATATTTTTTGGTCAACAAAAATATAATTATGCTTGAAATATTTCAAACTTTAATTATAGCATAATTGAAAACTTCCTATGTGTAGAATATGAGTATATTAAAAAGTTCCAGCTATTAATGTTTTTGGGCATGACTTGTGTGGGTGTCGAATTTAAAATACCAATTATTATATATTATTGAGGTCAGACAGTTGACAGTTAACAAGCATTAATTTTGAAAAAGAGTGAAGTATATTGAACTGTGCAAAAAACAAGTCTCAATATTTTTGGTTGACACAAAATACAATAAATAAATGATATTTAAAGAAAAAATGCATTTTTTTTTCAAATTTCCTGCCTTGGGCAGGACTTAGGCCTAGTCTAGGGCTTAGCTAGGCTAGGTACTGTGTACTGTAGGTCCTAGCTAGGTTAAGGAAGAGGCCTAAGCCTAGGCTAGGCCTAGGTAGGCAAAAGATTTTTCTTTTGTGTCCCAACGCCCGTACCTGACCTGTTGCACTTTTTTTTACTCAATTCTTGGGTTTAGCCTAGGGCCTGGCCTATAAACAGTACAGTATAGGCCTACCAACAGAAACACTGCCACTGCACTGACTGACAAACTGACTGAACTAAACTTGATACTTCTGAGCTACAAAATTATACCTAGGCTAGAATAAGTAACTAGCTAGGCGTATATATGTGGAAGGCGTACATTTATGGACGAAAGGAGATTATTTTTTCTTTACTTACCACAATACTGACTGTGCATAGACCTTGGCATGGTGCGGACTCTTCTTCCATTGGCAATGGCAATATAATAATAGGCCTAGCGGCTATCCTAGGCTAGGCTGAGTTTTAGCAGAAGAACGTCCAAAATCCTTATTCAATCCATTTAACTAGTACATGACATTGCTACAGGTATTAACCATTTCAATAAAATATCAGTTTGCGATTATTACTCCAATTATTACTGAACAAAAGGA
>NW_022744966.1:688849-692349 GCF_011630105.1 Anneissia japonica | reverse complement strand
TAAGAGACAGGCTTATAGGCCTATAATATAAAGGGGGAAAAACGCACAGCGATATAAAGGACCATGGCCTGAATAGTTCCAAATTCAAATTTTGTTGATGGCTTTAGGTTACAGTCAAAATCGGTAATATTATATTTGCTGTGTAGGCCTATATCATTGTTGTACTTTAATGTTGATATTGAGCCCCAGTGACAGTTACTGAACTATTGATTAACAGTTTATGTTTATATCTAGGCCTAATTGCCTACCACGGAGAAAAGCTGTTTGCTTACTAGGGTACAGATTCTGTAAATACTGGAATTTTTCAGAATATACTTGAACAATTAGATTTCTTGAGGCTTAAAATCAGACTCTAGAAGAAAAAAATTTGTTGTTTGAATATATAAAGACTAAAGGAAAATGTGTAAAAAGGGGCGATTACGCAACTTTTCCCCTACTTGTTAAATATTCAAAAATCCGGATCTCATTTACCGTTTCCCAGTTATTCCTCAAACAACTTTTTTCTGTCTTAAAAAAATCGGTTCAACAACATACCAACAATTTTTCTCCTCCGGACCAGACTTTAGTGATAATGACTGATAATAATATAAGATTTTTAACTCTCTTATTCTAATTCCTAAATCAAATATTTTAATATCTTTTAATTCAATGGAACTTTTAATATTTTTTTTTTAAATCTTATACAGTATTTATTCTGTATTGTGTTCCTGTGTGGAGAACCTCCTGACTGTTACCGATATGTTTTTATAACATTTATGTAATCCTGCCTCGTTGAATTACGTTCATAAGGAATAAATTATTTAATGTTATTTAAATCATGTAAATTGCGGTCTTTTGTATAAGAATGAAATCAATTTAAAGAAGAATGTGGATTGGTGAATAATAATAATAATTATAATTATTATTATTACTGTTAAATACTGACGATACTGATTAAAAATATATTACTACGGTATAAAATCAAATAATATACAAAAGAAGTGACGTTGCTGCAAGTGTCAGTAGTCTACATACGTTCGGCAAGCCTGCTCATGACCTGTCTCACTTCTGCCGACCGTTTTCAAAGTTTTCGAACGTATCGTATATAACTCTATTTATCCTCGCATTGCTCCTTACATTGCTGATCAGCAACATGGCTTTATGTCCGGTAGGTCCTGTGAGACCAACCTTGCGTGTCTCCTTGCACCAGCCTATGAAGCCATCAAATGTAAGAAGCAATGTGACGTAATTTATACAGATTTTTCACGTGCATTTGACAGAGTTTCGCATGCCCTGTTACTTCACAAATTACACAATTTTGGTTTTCGTGGTAGTTTACTTTCCGGGTTCACTTCTTATTTGAATGGTAGGCAGCAGAGAGTCCAGGGTTTATCACCGGAGTGGCATAAAGTTACTTCAGGTGTTCCACAGGGTTCTATCCTTGGGCCTTTACTCTTCAATATATACATCAATATCTTATTCCTCTTTTCAAACACTCTAAGAGCCTCCTCTATGCTGACGATCTTAAACTCTATAATACTATCTCTTCGGTCGAGGATGCTAGAGGGCTCCAGGAGGATTTGGACACGTTGTACCGTTGGGCGTCAGCGTCTTGTATGATACTACATCCCGACAAGTGTAAGGTTTTATCAATTACATTGAAAAAGCATCCTTTGAAATATGACTATAAAATCAATTGCAATGCACTCATTGATGTAGATTATCATAAGGATCTTGGTATATTTATTGATTCGAGGTTAACGTTTACTTATCATATTAATTTTATTACGGCGGGGCCAACAGTCTTAGGAATGATGTGGCGCAATTGTAGATCTTTTGATATTCCTACAAAACGTTTTCTTTATCTCACACTGGTTAGACCATCTTTAGATTTCTGTTCTGTCATTATTAATTCAATATCTAAAAGTAACTCTAAACGAATCGACAGGATACACTTTAGGTTCTTGTGCTTCATTAGTCCTGAAACATTTGGCCCTCGTCGTATTAACAATCGTATTAACAATAATATAATCAATTTCAATGATGCCATCATTGACTCGGTCAATAAAAAGTTAAATGTTACTTGTCCGTCTTCTAAACGTATGTACCTTGATCTTTTGTTCCTGTTTAAATGTGTGAATTCGTTTGATTGTAACCTTATCTCCTACTTCTCATTTAAAGTTCCTGGTCGTCGTCTTCGTCAACGTGATTCATTTTCTGTTCAGTTTTGTCGTGTTAATGTCTGTAAAAATGGTTATATTTCTCGATTATCTTGTTTGTATAATGATTTTGTTACCAAATGTCCTGAAGTTGATATTTTTTCCAATTCTTTAGATATGTTTAAATGTCACCTTAATAATAATAATAATAATAATAATAATAATAATAATAATAATAATAATAATAATAATAATAATTTTATTTTTTATGTCTTGTGAGTTTATAGTACTGATTTATTATATTTTCTATATATTTTTATTACAATTTTCGCCTGTAAGTGGGAACGAAGAGTTCCTGTAGGACGATTGAAATAAAATAAATAAATAAATAAATAAAAGTCCGAATCTTGACATGCCCAATATATTTTATTGACAAATTCTCGGCGCACAAAGAGATATCAAACAGAAAACCGACTATGCCATAGTTACGCACGGCACTGCTTGCATCAAGTTAATCCCCAACACTCCCGCGAATTATTGACGGTTTAAAAGAAAAAATGTAGGGTTACTCAATATAAAATTTGTTATTTTCTGCAGTAAAGAAAATTAATTAAATTAAATTAAATTAAATTCTTAATTGTTAAAATTGCCAGATGTCGTATGTGTACACATAAACCTATAGCAGGTACCGTACCTTGTTAGCCGTCAGCCATCTGGGCCTGCTGCACGTGGTCTGTTTACAATATAAATTCGCACTGGTCTAGTCTATAAATACAATTTTCTTTGGTAATTGCCACAAGTCTCTTATTTTTTTATTATTTTTCTAATTCTGGACAGCGCCACCAAGAAAGTTAATTTAAAGACGGAATTATTCGAAAAAAAAAAATCGAGAATGGGACGCCAAATAAATTAGGTATGGCGCGCACTAAGTGCAATAAAGAGTGAGTAACCTAAAATTAGGGCCTGGAACCCAAACTTTGGGAGCACAGCTATTAGTTGATTAGTTGAGTTGGACGACATGAAATGTCTGGACTGCAAGACTAGTAAGTACTTTCGAGTACGAATATGAACAGCAGCCATTAGGCCGACTTTAAAAAAGGCCTAGTCTATTTCGTTTGCGCGTGTGGGGAAGGCAATCTAGACAGGTTAAGAAAGGGTAGTTAAATTGGGATTTAAAGTTGTTAAAGATATTAAAAAATCATTCACTGCTAAGGAGATAATGTGCATATAAAACTCAAATCTTGTAAAACTGGAGTTAAAATTGAGGGTTTAAGGCCTATATACGAATCATTTTCCCGTCTCAAAAATTACGCAGTCTCGGAGATTCTCTAGAAGGGAATCGTCCCCTCAGCCCATGCTCAG
>NW_022744966.1:676847-685714 GCF_011630105.1 Anneissia japonica | reverse complement strand
AGGAACTTAAACAAGAAACAAAAGTAAACTAAATGATAAACAAATTAAAATTAGCCAAGATCCTCTCAATATAAAACAATTATTCAATTCAATCCAAACCTTGTTTAATGCACAATCTAAGTCGATATAACAAGGATTCGCTGGTTGAGGAAATTCCTGGAAAGCTTTGAAGAGGTCAGCTCTTAAGTTCTCAATGAGTACCGTCTCGGAGGAGCAAGGATATTCAATTATTGAATACGTCACCAACATCATTAACAATTGCTTGACCCCAACTCTTACGCACTTTCTTTCCTGTTAGATATATAGAGTGAGAATATCATTGCAACGTGGTTTTTTTGTTTTTTGTTTTTTTGTTTTTGTTTTTGTTTTTTTATAATGGGGGAGTCTATGGCATGAGGCGTGTGGGTGGGTAGCTATAGGATCGCCTAGCCTAATTCAGTTTCATAACGTTCTTCAATCAATAACTTATGCAGTGACAATTTTTTAAGCGTCAAATATTTATAAATTTCTTTAATAAATTTTAACGGTGTTTTTCTTATGGGGCTCCGTTTTTGCTGCGAATATATCCGTGCTTTAAAATGTGAAGCCGATTCATAACTAGTTATTCAATATTGTTTGAAGGTTTGCATGGCAAAGTAATATTATATTAATTCTTGTGAATAAACAATAACTGAGAATAAGTGTACCTCATGTTTAGTTTTCCACCAATCAGCAGCAAGTCTCATTTGCTTAATTTCTGCAGATATTATTCTCCAGAAGACGATTGAAGCAACTCAATCGAAACGGCAAGATATTCTCAACCAACAATAACAGTTTTGTTTCAGTACCGTACTATCTATGTGGTGTACTGCAATCATTAATAGGCCTA
The DNA here is from genome assembly GCF_011630105.1 of Anneissia japonica. Taxonomy (NCBI): domain Eukaryota; kingdom Metazoa; phylum Echinodermata; class Crinoidea; order Comatulida; family Comatulidae; genus Anneissia; species Anneissia japonica. Next base: position 684,846 of record NW_022744966.1, on the reverse strand, counting down.
TAGTTATTAAATATTTACTTATAAGTAACGAATGTTATTCTTAGTAGGCCTACCGTATATGATTTGAATTGTTCACTGATCTACAGTAGCCCTGCAGACATTACAACACAGACTGTTTAAAACGCGGTACACGCAAGACACAACACCTAGTTTTTTTTTACGGCCCGACACCGATAATATGTAAAATCTAATATTAAAACTGAGAATAAAGTGGTGTAAAAGCAGTGCTTGGAGGTTTTTTGGAAGCACGCTGAAAACACCAAAGTTAGGGTGGGGCACTCTGTGTTAAATAAAAAATTTACTTTGGCCCTCCGACCGATTTTTATTCCCACCCTTGAAATAGAGGTATTGGTTTTAAATAGATGTCTCTGTTAATAGATACCTTATGTAAAAATAACAGATATCTATTTAAAACGAAGAAATCTCTATTTGCGATTTGAAAATAACACTTCGGCCCACCAGTAAACCAAGGCCACGGTGGGCCAGTGATCTATTGGAATCATATTCAATATCATTAGGATTCTTTATTTGTGTCCTAAATCGGTTGGACATCACATCGCAAAACGAAATGCAAGGTTAATACAAAACAACAACAATGTAATTATAATTAGGCCCTAAAACTTATTTGATATTTTGATTAAGAATTCTAATGGATAGTGGTACGAATGATTTGAGATATCTATTTGTTCTACATGTTTGTGATTTTAATTATCCGAGGGTAGCCAAGTAATAGATGCGTTTAGTGGGTGGGAACTATCTGTTAAAATACGCTTTACTTATCAATAATCTCACAGATAGCGTAGGCCTATCATCTAGTTGTCTGTTTTGTTATAGAATTTTTTCAGCTTCATTCATGATACGTTGTATTCTGTTATAATCAATTTTTCTTAAATTACCAAACCATACATAAAACAAAAGAGCGCTTTCAATAACAGAAGAATAAAAAAAAGGCTTATAATACATGTATCAACATTGAATGACCACAATTTCCTTTTGAAATGGAGACGCGTCATACCCTTTTATCGCACTGTTCCCACAGTTTAACTTATTATCAATTTCTAAACCTAGGTATTTATGAGTCTATCCCAACATTGCCAACAAGAGCTACAACATTATTTTTGCCTTTTCTGTAGTCAATAGAAGTTCTTTTGTATTTTGTCCATTGAGTTTTAAACAGTTTTGTTTACACCACAATGAAAAATTTGTGACAGTATTCACAATTAGACACAGAGTTGGATTGCACGAGTATTCAATATTTTCAATTCTCTATTCTTGGATCTGTAGTCATCAGTATAAATAATTTTAGTTGTCTCAGTACATTATATGCATAAGTGAGTTGATCTCTGGTGGGCTATATAATATATGTGAGCATGGAGGTAAAATAGAGGTGTGAGGTAAATTTTATAATAGAGAGCTATCGATATTTTTTGTATGACGCCACCAGTTTAAGCCTTAAGTTTATCAAGTTGCGTAATTCGAGATTCATTCGCTGGATCCAGCCGAGCGTTGAATCTAGAAATATAATTTAAATATATTTGCAAAATTTCAATGGAATTTAATCATATTCTATAATAAGACATGTTTATAATACTATCTTGAGCAAATCATTATAGAGAAATATAATTTGAATATATTTGCAAAATTTTAATGGAATCTGATCATATTCTATATTAAGACATGATTATAATATTATCTTGAGCAAATCATTATAGAGTTAATACGAATTCACTCCAAATTTACACTCCAAATGTGTTCACATATTCAATGGCCCTCTCGCGGAACCAAGTAAGATCTTTATGTGGATGGTTCTTGGGGGTGGGGAAAATGGTGGGTAGATTGGAAGGGGGTTGTGGGTCCTCGGCATTACGATTGCGTGCTTCGACCGCCTTCAGGAGAAATCCTCCTGAAGATGATTAAGGTGTCTGTTGTTTGAGGCACTGGGAGGTTCTTGGCCACTGATCGTGTCTTTGTCTGAGTTTTCTACAATTTGTCTCACAAGAATTCATTTATTGCTCATTATTATTATTATTACTTTTTTGTTTCATTTCATTGCTTATATTTTATCTCTTGAATGTACCGCCGGTGTGGCTGTGTGCCACTGTTACAAAAGTGTCATTCCAAATAATTTAGGCCCTATTGTTATTATTTTATGGGAAATGCGAAACGGAAGAACGAAAGCTCCCCTTTTTTGTACGCGAACGTAAACGGGAAACGATATTTTTTTTTTCTCGGCTGCGGCGGATTGTTTCTCGATCGCATCAGCGCAAATCATGAAGGACAGGAGAACATGTCCACCCCCCCCCCCCAGACATATTTTTAAGGGGGTGGTCCTACTCCTTTTTCAACCACAATATAATTTTATAAGTAAAGAAGATGCCTGAAAATTGTTCATATGAACTACCGTTATTATAATTGGAGAAGTATGAGAAAAGTGTGTAAAGATAAGATTGGTTTTTTGTAAATACATTAAAGACAATATTTTCATTTTCTATGGTACATCACACAGATAGATTGCCGAAAATCACTTATAAAAGATTATGAGATTTTTGTTGGGGCTTCTGCCTATGATAGTGATGTAAAGATGATGAATTTTACTAGTGTCATTTCGGGTATCTAGAGGTAGGCCTACAATTTCCTCAAATTTCCACACCTCAGCCCCAACCATGGTTGGGCTGACGTAGATGTAGGCTCACGGCTATTAATTTGGTAAAGTAAAGTAAATACATAAAAGAATGTTTTCAAGTTTTAGTTTCTATGGTACATCTATCCTACACCATCATGTCCTAATTTAAACACTGTATATGTACCTTTGATGATTTATATTGTATGTATATATGTGTGTATAAGAGTGTATATGTATGTTTGTGTGTGTGCATATATATGTGTGTGTAAACGTATATGTGTGCGTGTGTGTGTTCGCGTGTATGTATGTGTATATATATGTATGTATGTGTGTGTATGTTTATATATATATATGTATATATATATATATATATATAATGTAGGTCTACTTGATATGCGTTTTTTTTATTAGTTTTTACTTTTTGTTTTGTCGGGGTCAAATTGAGACAAGCTTCGCTTCTATTTTTGATCCTAACTAATTAATTTTAATGTTGTCCACTTTATTTATCATTTGATGTATTTGATTAATTAATTGAATAAATGTTAATTGAATTGAATTGAAAATAATTGAATTGAATTGCATCTACATAATTACCATGCACGCGCGAATAAGCGCCCGGGCGCTTAAAATATTTTTGGCTCTTTTTGAGGAGGGCTTATTCAAACGGGCAATTATTCAAATGGGCGCTTATAAAACTGGAGTGGAAATTGAGGGGCACTTATGTAACTAGATGAAAATTGAAGGAGTGCTTATATGGAAACTTGGACAATTTTATATCGATGGTAAACAAATGGTTCCGGTGCAGAAAAGATAATCGTCCAGAGAGCATGACTCATGACAAGAATGATGGGGTTAATTTCACAACAGCAGATGAAATCAGTGGTGGTGGTGGTGGTGTTGGTGATGGTTGGTGGTAGTAAGCGTGTTGGCCATCTGCCGATTGTGAGATTAGCAGGATCATTCAGGGTTTCTTGATCAAAACTCGAGCGAAAGTGATGAGGACAGTTTTTTTTACTGAAAAAAACTCTCTGTATATGGCCATACAGTATTTTAATTTTTAGATATTAAATACTAGTTCTAAATACAAGAAGGGTTAGCAATATAACAAGAACGGGATTCTAATGATGCATCAAAACTTAAAACCATATAAACTTAATGGAGACTGATAGACAGACAGACCGACCGATGCTAAGATGCGAATAGTCGATGCAGAAAATTAAGTCGCTGATGTACTGTAGCTAGTGTATGATTGATTTTTTAGGTGCTTATTAAAAATTAGGAAACTTTTATTCAAACGAGGCGCTTAAAACAATTTTCACGTTATTCGAGAGTGGCGCTTATTCAAACGGGCGCTTATTCGCACTACACAGAGAGTACCATCATGCACAGTCATTATACTGGTGCACTACACAGTTGATGTAACACATTAGATCCACTCCATGACAATGGACTCAAAAAATGTACGAGTCGGCTATTTAACACACATAAAGCACAAATTCTGACATTACTCACACCAACTTTCTGCTCTCACACCACAGACACAGTCCTAGCATTGTGATCATCTGTTTTTATGAATATCGGTTGAATCCATGCTCGAACTCCTTCCCTCTCCACGTCCACACCTTCACCCACAGTACTAACCTTATCTGTGTTGTACATCTTCCATTGAGTTTTAAACAGTTTTGTTTACACCACAATGAAAAATTTGTGACAGTATTCACAATTAGACACAGAGTTGGATTGCACGAGTATTCAATATTTTCAATTCTCTATTTTTGGATCTGCAGTCATCAGTATAAATAATTTTAGTTGTCTCAGTACATTATATGCTTAAGTGAGTTGATCTCTGGGGGGCTATATAATATATGTGAGCATGGAGGTAAAATAGAGGTGTGAGGTAAATTTTATAATAGAGAGCTATCGATATTTTTTGTATGACGCCACCAGTTTAAGCCTTAAGTTTATCAAGTTGCGTAATTCGAGATTCATTCGCTGGATCCAGCCGAGTGCCTCTGGCGGGACTCGAACCTGCGACCTCTCGCTGTCAAGGCGAGCGTCATAACCATTTGAACAGATTCAAATACCACCAGACACACTCCATTACACAATAGGTACGGCTAGAAACAAATAGTTACATATAATATAAATCAAGATAACCGTTAACAATGTTAAATTATATATACATCACTTAATTGAATAAAGAAATTTCTTTATTCATTTTATTTACAGGACTACATTCGTTGAGAGCTATGCTACACGATGTATTATTATGTCCTTTATTCGAACACTGTATTTATCTTTCTTTGATAATTTATATATAATTTAACAGTGTTAACGGCAATCTTGATATATATATATATATGATATTATATATATTAAGAAAAAGCCAAAACGTAGGTATACCATTACCATGCGTATTAGAAATGAACAATACAAACCATATAATAAATCTGTCTATTGAAAGTGGTATTGTCCCTGACGACTTTAAAGTAGCAAGGGTCAAACCAATTTTCAAGAAGAATGACCGTTCTGATCCCAATAACTTTATTTTGGTTAATGTGTCCAAAAAGCAGTTCATCAACAGCTTATGTGTTATCTTATTAAGCATAAAATTTTATATGACCATCAATCTGTATTCATCTGGGTTCCGCAGGGAAGCGTCTTCTTAGGCCCATTACTTGTTTAGTGTATATAAATGACATTGCTATGTTTATTGATCCTGAGTGTAAAACGTTATTGTATGATTGGTATATTATTCTCGCACTCCAATCCTAATGTAATTTCTGGTAAATTAAGTAAAAGCTTAATCAGTTGTAATGATTGGCTGACTGACAACCGACAAAATATGCATGCTGATAAAAAAAAACAACAACAAAAGAAAACACACACACATGTGAAAAGTCGCGTATAAAGTCGATAAAATTAAAACAAATACATCTGTTAAATACTTAGGTATCCAAATCGATTAACAAGCTTCCGGAAACTTGATTGCTCAATTCATCATTACTAAAATCAATAGCAGGCTCAAATGTATGTGGAGGCAGAGTAGAAATCTTGTATTTTCTAGTCGAAAACTTCCTTGCTCTGCCCTCATCCACTATTTGACTATGGCTCCCCTGCTTGATATCATGACGTATCGTTCAAAAATAAAGAGACTGCAAATTTCTCAGAATAAGATGCTTAGATTTATTAAACAATCAAGTCCTAGAAGTCATATTGGTCGTGAAGATTTCCATGAACTCAATATGCTGAATATTGAGAATAGAGTAAACTACCTTAGTTTTTAAATAACGTTTTTAAAATTAACATGGGAACTGCTCCCAAATATCTAGCTAATTCTGACTTTTTCACTCATGTTCACGAAAGACATAACTTGTATCCACGATCCAGCTCTACTCGCAACTTTGTTGTTCCAAAGGTTAAAGCGCAAATAGACAAAACTTTTCTTTCTTGTAATAGTATCAAGGCATGGAATGATCTACCTAATAAAACAAAGGCTACTGCACCTCAAATTTCAAAACGTCTGTTAAAGCCAATTTAGTGACTAATATTCCTCTCTAATGTGCGCATTTTTATTATGTGTGCATTTTATTCATTGTGTCGTGTAATTTTTAATCTCTGCATTTCAAATTTTGAAAACATTGGTTAAGGCCACGTTTTTACTGAATATTCCATCGCATTGTAGGCCCAATTACCCAGACGTTGTCTGTGTTTGTTTCTTCGTTGACTGTGCAATTTGAAATCGTTTCTATGGGACCCATATGGAAATAAGTAGTTGCTACTTTTTATGGCTTACCCTATATTAATCAGTGTTGTTTGTTGTACTTTGCCTTTCTTGTTTCCTGTTTTTTTTAAATGTTGTTTGACGATCCTCACTGACGTCATCAACAGGTGCCCTCAATAAAGGACAACTATAATCCTCGAGCTGTGCTCTTATGGTTTTTCCATGTCGTTATTATTATAAATGATTACTTATGCATATGTTAAATATCGGTGAATAAAGAACTTCATGCTATTGTTTTTTAGATAAAATAATATTAAATTATTGTATGTAGATATACAAGATTCTTATTTATTATTGAGGAAATAATATAGCTCTAAGTACCGTATTTGACGACTATCCAAATTGATCATTGGTAAGGGTATTATATTTATCAAGAAAACCTATTACTTGATTGAACACTATTTTTTTCAAGAACTTTAGAAAAGATCGGTAAAATTAACATAATGTAGCTTTAAACAGGCATCGCCACTCTTAAATGGGAATCAGCTTAGCTAATTTCATGTCATTTGAAAATATTCCCTGAGACAGAGAGATAAATTATGTTGTTCAGAGATAATACAGCAATAATTGTAAGTTAATTATAACCATTTTAGCACCAACACCCCGTGAACTGTTTTTAAGCGGATTCAAATGCATGACTACTTCAGAAAGGGAACCGATGCTAGAAAAATAAGAATTAAAAGCCTCCGCTTTGGCAAACTTGCTAGAAAGAATTTTTTATCACGTAATATCTAAGGTAATTCTTTGATTTACCACCAATAATATCATGAATGAGCTACTCTAACTTATATTATTATTGTACCGTCGCAAATGAAAAAGTGATTCCCATATTTACAAAAGTTGATATAAGCCTAATTCACTCCTAACATCATTTTCAAAAACCTAGAGAAAGTCATTTACTCCAATATGCGCCAAATTAAAAAAATTGTCTATGAACCATAAAATAAAAACATACGGTATACTCACTGAAAAGAACTGCCGTAAAGATCTTCATTTTTAATGCGTACCGTATGCCTAGTTGCTGAGAATGCGGTATTCAGTGAACGAATGAACAAAATTATCATCACGTCTCATTATTAGTATTTAATACTAATAGCAGTTGGGAAGTCCTAATAGGTAAGTCAATCTTTGGCTAAAAATAAATTATTTTGAAACCTTTGGATTTTTTCACTTCTAAAATTAACCCATACGGCTGTAGTTTTGTATTGTAAAAGTATCTTTTGGGACACAAACCTTTAAGTTGACATCAGTTTTTCGCAGTTTTTTGATGCGAGCCCAGTAACATAAATTTACATTTATTTGCATATAATGCAAGTTTTTGCAATTTCTTTATGTAAAACACATCATTTTTCAAACATATTAGGCCTAACTATTTTTGTACGGTACATATCGATAGTGCAAAGTTTAGTTTGCAAAAGTAATTGATTCATGTAGATTAGAGACATGAGAGGACCGACAATAGAGACTTGCGGCACACCAAATTTAACATTTTCCAAGTTGTTTTTAAAGACCAATTGGGGACAGGGGACATTTTAACCCATCCACCACTTTCAATTTAAGGGGGACATCATATCAATCCCCCCCCCCCACCT
>NW_022744966.1:673865-676782 GCF_011630105.1 Anneissia japonica | reverse complement strand
CTCTTTCAAGAGTAACAAATCATTTATATAGATGTATTTACTGCAAACGCACCGCCGTGAAAATTAGCTTTTCTCTTAAGCATAGTGCTTGTTCAAAAACATCGACTGTTTTTACTACAAAATCTGCAACTCAAAAACTAGAGGTCGGCATAATTACCAACTTGAGATATTTGAAATGCATGACTACACCAGTTACCCCCCACCCCCCGTGGTTCAGAGGTGGAGCCCCAGTGTGGGTACAGGGCCCGTGGCGCTCCGACGATCTCAGCAATTTTAAGCTGTTTTAAATCGATTTAAGCGAGTGTTTGTTAACAATACCGGTACAGTACATAAACAAAAATATTTTTAATAAAGCCACGTACAATTTAATGTACATTAATGTACATTATGTTTAATTTGAGTCTACTAATATGTAGAAAATACATATAATTTTGTAGTCACGAAGGTTCACTTCTGAAACTATTAAAGAGATATACAATGCTCTATTTTTATCACAAGTTTACTACTGTGCAACCGTCTGGGTACTGGTTCAAAGGTTATACTTCATAAAAGTACAACGATTTCCGAATAGAGTCGCGAGACTAATATTAGGTGCTGATGTTAGAACTCCTGTAACACAAATGCATTATAACTTAGGATGGTTAACTATTGAAAACAGAATAGAATATCATACAGTTTTCACAACATTTAGATGTTTACATGAATCTAACAGTGTTTATGAAATTTATGGAAATGGCACTCTCAGACTCAACATTTGAGTAGAATTTTCTCTTCTTTCTCAATTTTTAATTTTTTTAAATGTTGAAAAAATTAGGGAGGGGGGGGGGACGGGCCACTGTCTACCATCATACTTATGTGATATTTTGCAATACACTAGTAGGTACACAGTATTATTCCAACCAGAATTTTCCAAAATGATTTGTTATATTTGCCTAGATGTAAACTTGAAATATACAAACGTTGTTTTATTGAAGTTCACTCTGGAAAATTTTACCGTATGAATTAAGACAACAACAAAATTACAACAATTTTAAATCTGCCCTTAAAATGTATCCGAGATACCGGTATGGAGTGTTGTTTAAAAAAAAAGAAGAAAGAATATGCTTTTAGTTAGAAGTTGTTATAAGTTTTTTATTGTAATGTTTTAATGTGTCGTAGGGCCCCTGGGATGAGCAGTGTTATAACTGTGAGAGGACTTACCCTACTGAAAGAAAACGTAATAAATAAAACATATTTTCTATTTTAAGCTTTTAAGATGCCATTCAAATGGGCGGGAACTCCACAAAACCTCCCCTCCCCGCTTGGTACTTTTCACCTCGTATTATCCATGATATCCTATGATAAAAATAAAAGACTACTTACTAAAAACAACCATAATAACGATCGTGAGAATATTAGTAGTGGCGACCATTTTCACACGTGTACCGTAGTTTACTAAGGCCTAAGGTGGTCTGTCGGCTATAAGCAGTGCAATATTCCTTCATAAATAGGCCAATCTGATTCTCATAAAATTTCCAGAATGCATTTATAGACCATTAAATCATTAGGCTAATTAAAATCACGGAAAATACCGTAAAACTGGTTTCTGTTTTAGTAGCATTACATATTTGTAACGCCTTCGCATACTTCCTCCAATGAATGAATTTATTGTTGATGTTGATAAGATCTATAGTTTGCTAGGAAATCCGTATTAGAAAGTGTGCACCTGGGTCGGTAATTGCTTCCTGGAAGCTTCCTTGTCAGGAAAAACTGCCTGTTTTTCCTGACAAGTTTTTCTCAGCGGTTTCATCACCCTAACCCCAATCTATTTGAAATTAGCTTGGAGCCATCCAGATTGTTGTCTCAAATCCAAGATCACAGCCCAAATCAAAAATGGCCGCCGAAGTTAAAACTATTAGAGATATACAGTCTTATCATTTGGTTTTGTCAACGTTTTTTTAGTGGATTTGTCATCTCAGACCTAGGCCTAAAACCTTTCAAGATCAATGAGGGTTTACCAAGAATTTGCCCTCAAATCAAAGATGGCCGCCAAAAATCCAAAATGGCCACCAACAATTACAAATTAAAGATATACATCAAATTATTCGGTTTTGTCGATGTTTTTTTCAGTGGATTTGTTATATCAGGCCTAATCCTTTCAAAATCAATCGAAGGCCACCAAAAATTAAGCCCCAAATTGAAGATGGCCGCCATAATCTAAAGTTGCCGTTAAAAATATAATTATTTGAGAAATGCAGCGCAGTTATTTGTTTTCAATTTTCAGGGGATTTGTCATCTGGGGCATACATTTTACAAAATCAATTAAGGGTGACCCAGAATTCACCTCAAATCCAAGATGGCCGCAAAAAAAAAATTAGAAATTGAAAATTAGCTGTATATATATATATATATATATATATATATATATATATATATATATAGCTAATTTTCAATTTCTAATTTTTTATATATATATATATATATAAATGAGATGTTCCAGATCATCTATGACGTACAGTGTTCGAATAAAGGACATAATAATACATTGTGTAGCATAGCTCCCAACGAATGTAGTCCTGTAAATAAATGAATAAATAAATTGTGTAGTAAAATTCCTCTGGCGCGCTCGAAACTGCGACCTCTCGCTGTCAAGGCGAGCGTCATAACCATTAGACTACGGAGGCTTCATGGTTGAACAGATTCAAATACCACCAGATACACTCCATTACACAATAAGGACGGCTTAGAAACAAATAGTTGCGTATAATATAAATCAAGATGAACGTTAACACTATTAAATTATATAATAATCATCAAAGGAAGGTAAATACAGTGTTGGAATAAAGGACATAATAATACATCGTGTAGTATAGCTCTCAACGAATGTAGTCCTGTAAATAAATGAATAAAGAAATTGTGTAATAAAATGCCTCTGACA
>NW_022744966.1:670959-673776 GCF_011630105.1 Anneissia japonica | reverse complement strand
TCTCGGTAGAGATACAAAAATGATAAGCAACAGCTAAAAAGTAAACGTAAATAAACAGCTAGAAATATAACCAGAGCTTTCGGACAACACTAGTCCTTCCTCAGTGGCGAGTAAGTGAGGGTTGAAAAAGCCAGATAGTATAAAGTGAGAATTTCATGCAAGCATGATTGGAAACCATAGGCTAGGTGGGATTAGAATAAACAGTCTAAACAAGTAAACAGGAAGGCCAGAACTAAACTTTAGAGGCATATATATGCCTAGAGGCATATATATTAGCTGTATATACAAAATCCAGGTTATTTAATACAAATTTATAAAGGCAATTCGTGAAATTTACTGAAATGAAACGTGCATATATCTTGATTTGACTTAGGGGTGTTACCCTCTTAGTCTCTGCTCTGGTATTGTGGAATGAAATAGTACGTTTGTTGCTGACGTTGCGAGAGAATTCTGTGTATTTTGTTTTGTATCGTACAGGCAAAAAGAATTATCGATGTTTATTGCTAGTACTCAAACTCTTACCCTATTATATAAAATCTTACTTATACCACTATTTCTCAAATAACACTAGAGTCAAAAGTTCTGTTAGAATGATGGAAAATCCAATCAATAATAATTGAAATTACAAAAAAAGTTGGAAAATCCAATCAATAATAATTGATTGGATTTTTTTGATTTGTATTGTTGCGAGTTTTTTGTGGAGTCTAACACGAGATAAATCCGGAAACGGCCTTTTCCAGTTCTTTTATAGCCCAATGCTGCAAATTGCACCTTTTTTCACGGTAATATTCGTATTACAAAAGTCTATTAGGGCCATTGAAATATATATTTTTAAGTCGAAATTTCGACATAATAAGTCGTAATAACAACATAATATGTCGAAATTTCGACATAATAAGTCATAATTACGACATACTATGTCGAAATAGAATTCTATCGCCACGTCATGTTGTAATTCTCTATTAACATTTCAAAAGCTTTTCTCATGTCAAGCATGTTGGTGGCATCTGCAAACATTAGGCCTATATCAGTTTCTTTACAAGCAGAGATGACAAATAGCAACAATAAGAGAGATCCGATTATTAAGTTGCGGTAAAACATCCTTCCGTTTGTACATTGACATATTGCTCTCTTTTACTGAAGTAATTTTTGTACCGATCAATAGCTATACCTCTTAGGCCACAGTAAGGTACTTTTTGTGTCTACTGCCCCCCCCCCCACACCCCACAGGGTGCAGTAGACACTATGTGTGTGTTCGGGCGAGAACTGGAAAAGGTTACGTAGGGTTCTTACCAGTATTGTATCCGTTGGTCTACTGGTTCGTGTAAAACTCGGCTTTGAAAAAAATCCCCATTAACCTCGGACGCAAAACTACGGAAGCTTAAAGTGACCTTCCGCGTTTCCGAGTTTCCAAGATAATTATCATGGAAACATGGAATATATACTTATTAAGACGTCTTTCCGAGATAATTTATCTCGGAAAGACGGATTTCCGAATAATTTATCTTGGAAAGACGGAATTCCAAGATAATTTATCTTGGAAAGACGGAATTCTAAGATAATGTATCTTGGAAAGATGTCTTTCCAAGATAATTTATCTTGGAATTCCGTCTTTCCAGTATAATTTTTCTTGGAAAGACGGAATTCCAAGATAACGTATCTTGGAAAGACGGAAGTCCAAGACAAATTATCTTGGAAAGACGTCTTTCCAAGATATGTTATCTTGGAAAGACGGAATTCCAAGATAACATCGAGGAGACGAAATTCAAAATTCAAAGATAGCCTGAAAGCTGTAATAATTATAAGGAAAGTTTGAGCTACCTGTAACTTACCAATGGATAGGCCTATATTCAATTTGTTCAAGTTCAAAGTTGTGAGTGAATATTGTTGTATTTCATTGTGTGTTGTTCTGTATTTTCACGCATTGTTCTGTATGTACGCATCAGCATCTGCTTATTAAAACGCATGAAAAATAGGCCTACGTTAATTTTTAATGTATAAAAATTAATTTCGTGTTTTTTTTTGTGCCCAAATTTGTTTACAAAAACGTAATGCAATAATAGCATATTGACTACTATTGTATATTTTCGGAAAATATTTCAGCCGCTCCAAATCTCTTTCCTATTCTTCCTTCTTCCTTTATTAATCATATTTTTCATAATTTTATACACTCACATATAGTAAATTGTTTAGGCCTAGACTAGGCTATACCTCGGCTTGGCTATTACTATATTATTTAAATATACAATTTTGATAAATAAGATTAATTTAACATTGGAAATTTAAATGTAAATATAATGACGTTAACGAATAAATAACAATAATTAAAACGTGTACATAGTATCACTACTACAATAATACGATTAATATTTTTCAATTTTATAATTAATTTTATATAGCCGGGGTTAGTATTGACCTAGGCTACTATGGCTAACGACAGGTACGCTTTCTCCAATAAAGGCCTTTTCATGAATGGATTGACCTGTACGAAACACGAACTCCTGAAGACCGAACCCAGTACCGTTACGATTTTAATCGTGCAGGAAATATCCTCAAAATGTATCTTGGAAAGACGTCTTTCCAAGATAACGTATCTTGGAATTCCGTCTTTCCAAGATAATTTATCTTGGAATTCCGTATTTCTAAAATACGTTATCTTGGAATTCCGTCTTTCAAAGATACGTTATCTTTGAATTCCGTCTTTCTAAGATACTCATCTTGGAATTCCGTCTTTCCAAGATCAATTATCTTGGAATTCCGTCTTTCCAAGATACGTTATCTTGGAATTCCGTCTTTCCAAAATACGTTATCTCGGAA
>NW_022744966.1:665486-670939 GCF_011630105.1 Anneissia japonica | reverse complement strand
GGAAAGACGTCTTTCCGAGATAAATTATCTCGGAAAGACGTCTTAATAAGTGTTTATTCCATGTTTCCAAGATAATTATCTTGGAAACTCGGAAACTCGGAAGGTCACTTTAAGCTTCAGTAGGCACACATTTTTTGAGTGAGTAATAAAGGTTTTAAATGCGATTCGTAGGTGCTGCCCAATACCTCAATACCAAAAATCAAGTTGGGTAGAATAAAAGAATTTTAATGCATAACCAATGTTTCCTCAGGGACACAGTGCCGTAACTTAAATAAAAAACCAGCTCTCTTTTTTATTTTATTGTTTAAATCAGATATATGTTCTTTAAAACTAAGGTATTTATCGAGTTTAACGCCAACAAAATAAACAGATTTACATTCAGAAATTAAGCTTGTATTAATCCTAATGGAGCCAAACGTTGTAACAACTTTATTTTTTGACTGAAAGATTATATAATTAGTTTTATCGGCATTTATTGTTAATTTATTGGCGTTGCACCACTCAATGACTTTTTTAAACTGACAATTAACCTAATTGAGATCTAATATATTCCCGGAAAATGATTTAAATAAGTTTGTATCGTCGGCAAACAACCTGAAATAAAAAAAAATTGAAGAGCTTGGTAAATCATTTATATAAATTAAAAACATAACTACTCCCAGTACTGATCCCTGAGGAACACCACAATGTATATGTAATTTATTTGAGACACACCCACCAGAGGAAACAAACTGAAACCTGTTGCTGAGATAATCAGAAATTCAAAAAAAAGGTGGTCCCCTTACCCCGTAATGCTGTAACTTTGAAATTAAAATATCATGATTAATTGTGTCAAATGCTTTCTTAAAGTCAACAAAAATACCAAGGGCCACTTTTGAATTATCACATTGAAATAAAAGATTATTAACTAAATTAATTAACGATAATTTTGTGCTGTACTTTTTGCGAAACCCGTATTGATGCTTATAAAATATATTAAATTTTTCAAGGAAATTAGTTAGACGATCATTAAATAATTTTTCAAGAACTCTGGATAATACCGGTAATATAGAAATCGGGCGGTAGTTCCCTATGTTATCCTTTAGGCCTTTTTTAAATACAGGAACTACACGTGCAAACTTTAGGGCGTTTGGGAACTTTGAATTTGTAAATGAAAGGTTAAAAACATAACATAATGGTATTGAGATATAAGGTGCTGCAATACACAGTAATTTAGCTGGTACATTGTCTGAGCCAGTTGCTTTACCCTTATCCAAATTAGAGATCATATTACTAATTTCATACACAGAAATTGGTTCAAGAAAAAATTAATTTAAATTAGGTTGACTTAAGTAATTTGAAAAATGTTTCGGTGAATTTCTTATTTTGTTAGCTAGATTTGAACCTATATTCGTAAAGTAATAATTAAATTCATTCACTATTTCATTCTTATCAGTAACGTCTTCTATGCAATTGTCATTTCTTTTAATGGAAATTTTGTTTGGTAGATCATTATTGTGATGTTACGCCCAAGTAGCATTTATGGTAGACCATGTTTTAGTAGAGTTGTTTTTATTTTTTGTAAATAATTTAGAAAAGTAGTTCTTTTATGCCAATCGTATAATTAGTATTAACATATTTCTATATTTTTTATATTGTGTAAATTTTGCAGGCTCAAAATTTGATTTAACAACTTTAGAGTATAATTTATGTTTTTTAATAATTGATTTTTTTTTATTGCTTTACTAATCCATGGTTTCTTTTTTATAAAACCTTTTAAAGAGCGTTGAACAAGGGGCGCATGTGAATTACAAATATTAATAAAAGTTGAACAGAAATAATCGTAAGCTACATCAACATCAGACGTAGAATATACATTTTCCCATGAAATATTTGATAAATCATGTAAAAACAATTCATGGTTAAAATGACTGTAGTCTCGAAATGAAACATACTTATTTTTCGTACTGATGCTGATGTGTTCAAAAATAGCAAACGTTGGAAGATGGTCCGAAATTTCACAAATTAGAGTACCGTGATGGACAGAAGCGTTATGAATATTAGTGTAAATATGATCTAGTAATGTCTCAGAATGTCCAGTGTACCTTGTTGGAGTGGTGATTAGTTGATAATTATTAAGGCATGCTAGATTTGACATAAATGAATCGCATTCAGTACTTAATATTTCTAAAAGATTAAAATTAAAATCACCAATCAGGATACAACGTTTTTTATCAATATTTATCGAGCAAAATATATCAAGAAGACTATTATAAAACTCAGAGAGATTAGAATTATATTTTCTATAAATAATACCTACAATAAAATGATCTTTTTTATCTGACACATCCAACCAAAGAGACTCAGAATTAATCACAGTGTGATCAATAATTGTGTAATTTAATGAAGAGTGAATATAAGCAGCAACCCCGCCACTCCTGTCGGATTCACGACGGTTATTCAAACGAATATCCATTCAGTTCAAATAAACTGGGATTTTCCACTTGCCAAATTTCAGATAAACCGATGATTTTAAAATTACGGTACCTAATGAGTCAAGTACTGTATTGAATTCCTCAAAATTTGTATTAATAGATCTAATATTAGGTTAATTAACAGGCCCTTTGTGTCAACCGAGGGTCCTGAGTTCATCACATTTTCAATGCACACAATCGGACAACAGTAATTATCTATAAGTTATATAATCAGTACATTCTCGACTGTCATGAAAATATATATCTAAAAAATTACGTTATATGCATGCTCGGAAGCGGAAATTTTAACTTAAAAGTTTAACCTATGTTTAGAGACACAGAATTAATCACAGTGTGATCAATAATTGTGTAATTTAATGAAGAGTGAATATAAGCAGCAACCCCGCCACTCCTGTCGGATTCACGACGGTTATATTCAAACGAATATCCATTCAGTTCAAATAAACTGGGATTTTCCACTTGCCAAATTTCAGATAAACCGATGATTTTAAAATTACCTAATGAGTCAAGTACTGTATTGAATTCCTCAAAATTTTTATTAATAGATCTAATATTAGCGTGGAAAACTGAAAGTGAATTTGGAAGAATTGAACTGAAACCGTCGCTAAATTCGGCAGGAGTGACGGTGATGCTGTTGTCAAAATCAGAATGTATCATGTCATCTTCCATTAAGTTTGAATAATTATTATATTAAGTTTTAAGCAAACAAAACTTTTTTTTGATGCCTTAAATAAATTAAAATAAAATATACAAACAAATAAGCAAATGCATATACATACACACTGAATTAATAGATTTCACCCATTTTAGTATGGACAATTAATAATTGCGATGATGAAGATGATGATGATGATGATAATGTGATGATGATAAGGAGGAGAAGGCATTGTAGCAGATGACGACAGGCTCCTAGCAAGGTTAATTAACAGGCCCTTTGTGTCAACCAAGGGTCCTGAGTTCGTCATCACATTTTCAATGCACACAATCGGACAACAGTAATTATCTATAAGTTATATAATCAGTACATTCTCGACTGTCATTAAAATATATATCTAAAAAATTACGTTATATGCATGCTCGGAAGCGGAAATTTTAACTTAAAAGTTTAACCTATGTTTCATGTTGTTTGTTGAATGGTGTGATACTATATTCTAATATGACCACAACATAAGAAAGAACACTTTGTCACCTAAAAAGTTCAGACCCGTATACATTTATATTTCCTTAGGCCTAAATCGTAAGGAAGTCCGCTCTATGTCCAAATTTCAGGAAATTATACGTTTTATGGGAATTTTGTTTTATGTTGTGTGCTGAATGGTCTTCTTTAAAAATATAAGTCTAATAATATTTCCACAACACAAGGAAGTTCATTCGTTAAATGTTTAGTAGATAGTACAGAGAATTATGATTGTTTATCAAAATCATTATTCCGGCTAAAAAAACTCTGTCTTTAGGATAATAGCGTTGTGTTCGTTGACAATCAATAGAAAATTCAAAATTAGTGAGTGGTAAAATAATCTCCTTTCGCCCTCTGCTGGATCCGTCACTGAACTCATGGGTACACTTCCTTTTTTTCCCTCTTTCTTTCTTCCCTTTAACTCTTCTCAATTTATTTTATTTTTCGGCGTGACTGTGAGGGGTGGGGGGCTGTCTCTTATACACATCTAGATGTGTATAAGAGACAGGTTATATAATCAGTACATTCTTACGTTATATGCATGCTCGGAAGTGGAAATTTTAACTAAATAAAATTATACAAACTGTTTTTGGTTCAATGTCGTAATAATGTACGTACGAAAGTGCGTTTTACGTAATACTGTTGGAATATAATAATATATTGCTTATGTCTTTGATTTTTTTCTCAGTGGCCTAAAGAATGAGACAAAATTAACTGATCTTTTTCAAGAGGAGAAAATCTTGAATTTTGAAGAACTTAAAGGTCATTAACAACTCCTCAGAAGTCGGGAAAGCTCATTTCCGGCCATCTAGGAATCCAAATTTTCCCGGGGAAGTTCCCAGGATCCCTTTTAATGTTGGGGGGGGGGGGTGGTTTAGACATTTTAAACCACCCTCTTTCATATCCTGGATCCGCCCCTGGCTAGAGTGCATTTCCCTTGTATTTCGAAATTGTTTATAAGTACACAATGCTTTAACCAACACATCTTTAATTAGGGATGCAAGATGACGCTGTGTATAAACAATTGATAAACTTAACATTTACTCGTGAATTGCTGGGTACAAAAACGTAGGCTAACATTTCCAAATCGTTATTTTTGTCCTTTTTGAAAAGCGTACACACACTTTCAACCCCCTTGATGAAAATAATGGATGACCCCTTAAGGATTTTAAAATATTCCAAACCTGTACGCTTAAAAAAATAAATAAAATAAAAAATAAATAAATAAAGTTAACTTAAAACACAAACAACACGATAGGATGATAAAGTTTGAGAGAATAATTGGTATACTGTACTGTATTTCTGAAGTGCCATTCGTTTTATAGTTGCTACAATTTTTTTTATTGAAGTGTACAGTTTTTTTTTTAAATATTTTAAAATCCTTAAGTTAATTTTTTTTTAAAGTTTTTTTTTTTTATTTTCAATGAAAAAATAAATGCGTTAATATTGACCTTGGTACAATGTAAACCTGTAAATGACTACTTATACAGAATTTTACTATATTACAGGCCTAGACAAGGACCAGGCCTCCTACTATAGTATAGAGGCCTAGTCCAAGACCTTGTTGCAAATCCCAGCCCACATAAGCCTAACCTATAATGCCAAGCATAGGGCTCGTGATCGCGGTACCATGACCATTAAAAAAGAAAGTATAATACATACTCCCAGTATTGAAATACACGCCATCGTGTTGGGATTCAATATTTCGACATTAATTATGTCATCATCAGGAATGAAAAATTATCCATATTAGCAAGCTTATATGCACTAGTACCAAAAGTGTTTAACCAATCAAAACATTA
>NW_022744966.1:637010-665290 GCF_011630105.1 Anneissia japonica | reverse complement strand
ATAATTTTTCATTCCTGATGATGACATAATTAATGTCGAAATATTGAATCCCAACACGATGGCGTGTATTTCAATACTTGGAGTATGTATTATACTTTCTTATCTGAGATTAATCAGTGGACCTTTCATGACCATTAAAAATTAGCAGACGCACTGTGAAGCGTTGTTCACGGCATTGGACTGCAGCGAAAAATGATTCCCCCATCATTAATGGAACAGGCCCACGTCATGCTTGGCTGATTAGTTTGATTTACATTTCGCAAGTCTAGTGCCATACACAGCAAAAGTCCTTTTCTAGTGTTGTTGTCAAATGCATTTCAAACCAGGCTGGTTTTTGATTTACTTTTTGGAAAAGAATTTGGAGAGGGCGTTTGATCAAGTCAGACCTACGTTTTGAATTTGAATTACATTCTAAAGAAATTAGAACTACATTTTTGGAAAATTTGGACTACGTTTTGAAAAATTATAACTTCATTTTGGGAAACTAGATCTACATTTTGAGAAATTTACGCCTACGTTTTGATAAATTAGACATTGAATTTTGCAATTACATTTTGATTTTAACATGGACTTTTGCTGCGTATGGCACCCCATAGATCTCTGGTGTTCCCCCACCCCAGAAAGTACGGCCTTTCAACGGATTAGAAGAATAATTTAATCGATTGTAGAGTGCCTAATTTCACCATGTCATGAAAAATAGATAGACACATGAAAAGAAAAGCTACAGTATCATTTCTTTTATTCAAACGTGCTGAAAAGATTCATAACATAGGTATGGTATAAAAGTTTACAGTGGCGGATCCAGAAATTTTAAATAGAGGGGCCGAGAGAAGGACTTTCACAGATCGAAGAAATCAACCATGGTGGGGCTGAGATAAGAAAATGTATAATTATGGAACCTCTGAGCAGCCGGAAATGGCACTCTTAAAATTCTACTTAAGTTTGAGTAGAATTTTCTTATTTTCTCAATTTTTGTTAAATTTTGAACAATTTAGGGTACAGCCTCAGGCCGCATAGGACCTGATGGTAGGAAATCACACGAGCATCGGCTTTGCGAGGAAAACCATATTTGCAGTCGAATCTCGGAGCGTTTAGAGGTAGAGTAAATGACACCTCTCCAAGGAAGGAGGCGATCAAATTAGGATTTTAGAGTAGTACAAATTTAGGTAAAGTTAAATTGAATAATTGAATTAAATCTATCGAAGAAATATGAAGTTAACATTTCTGAATTGCTAAATTTTAATACTTTTTAATTATGAATCATTATCATTAATTATTACAAGGAAGGTTCATTTTCATTGAAATACGATACGTCAATTCCCGGGTTTGTGCGAAAAAGAAAAAAAAACGATGCTTGATAGCTCAGACACGAAGAAACCCTTATAAGAAGGAAGTTAATTTACGAGCTGTTCCACACCTCGAGCGATAGGAGACTTTGGTAAAATTTATATTTTTTGTACGAAAAAGAAAACAGTGGACATACACTGACGGAAAAAAGGAATGTCCCGATGAGATAGCTCCGCAATGGACCGTTAAACTGAATAATTGATCACTGTGATCTGATGGGCTGACAGTGATTATCTCTGACTCGATGGCGTGCATTTCAATACTTGGAATGTACATCTGAGAACAATCAGTGGATCTTTCGGTTTTTGGAGTACAGTACAAAGTTGGATATTTGGTAAGGCGTAACTCCTAATATATATGCATGACTTGTACGCTGTTTGTACACTGCATATCACACTGTACTCTCAGAATTTATTACAGTAGAATGTAGATGAATAAATAAGTAAAAAAATAAATAGATCAATATATAGATAAATAAATAAATGGCTATACTTTTTTTCATTTTATAAAAAAGAATGTAGATGAATAAATAAATATAAAAATAAATAGATCAATATATAGATAAATAAATAAATGGCTATACTTTTTTTCATTTCATAAAAAAAGCCTTACAAAACAATGAGAGCATCAATGATGCAATAGATCCCGCCCCCCCCCCCCCCCCCGTATAAGTTCCTTAAGGTTTGTATTTTTCACCGATGTGGGATATCAAATAGGGATAGGGTTCTTACATACATGTTAGGAGTGGTGGTCAGAGATCACGTTCAGCCCTGGGGGGGGGGGGTCTCTCTGACCTGGTTAGGGGGTAATAACTTGGCCAAAATGTGGGCCGAAAAAATGTTAGTTGTAGATATATGAAAGCCGTGAATCCGTGGTGTAGGAAAATCAAAACTTTTAAAAGCCATTTGCACTTGAGGTACAAAAACTACTGTTCAACTTTGTTCGAAGGGGAAAGACTGAAAGAATCAAACGTTTGGTTATGATTACAACTAAAGTACTGTAGGAGTATGATTATTGTAGTTAACACAGATAAAGCCTAAAAAGTAATGTGGTTGAAATGTCTTTTGAATGAAAATAATGCACTTTGGAAGGACATTCCCAATTATTACTTAAATAAACTTGGGGGATTCAAATATATTTTACAAGCTAACATTAATGAAGACTCTCTCCAGGTTCAAAGTCATGTGTGAAAATAGAAACTGTTGATCATATATGTTTTGGTATTGTCCAGATGTGACACGGTTCTGGAAAAGGGCTGAAGGATGGATTGGACACAGATTAAAGATTCCAATACAAATTAATCGGCAAAGAGGACTTTCTTGGGTTTAACCAACAAATACATATTGCTATAAATTCCATTATGTATGTTTTAAACACTATTTATTCAATAACAGGTCGTTAAGAATGAAACCTGATTGTAAAGAAACGTTCGTACTTAAGCTATGAAACAAGAAAAGATCTGCGATGCCAAAAAGAATAAAATAAACGATTATTTCAACAAATGGAAAGGGATCATTCAAAAATTAAGAACAATTTTGCAATTAATGTGTTATTTGAACTCAATCATCATTAATGTTCTTGGTACTTTCAGTTAGCATACACTGAAGTTTGTTTTTGTGTTAAGATTAAGTATATTAAGTTATTGTGTTCTGTTAACAATTTATTATTATTATTGCTTGGTTTTGTTTGATTTGTTATGATTTATGTACTTTAAGTTTAAACTGAATTGAATAACTGAAATAAATAAATAAATAAAATGGCCATTTGAACAGCACACTGATCGACTTGAGGGTAAATTCAATGTACACGGAGAATCCCCCAAATTGGTTTGCATGCATTTTTGTAAACAGTTACGACTCAAGAGATTGAGCCACGGAGGTTTGACTCATAAATAGGTGTTTAATTATAATTTTGCAGTTTTTATTAAACATAATTTAACTTGCTTGGTACATTGGAGTACCAAAATGGAGAATTAGCCAAAAGGGCCAAAGTGTATGGGGCGCTGAAGGTGTGACCGCGAATCTAGGACAATGTAAAGTAATACAGGTACCCCAGTATACCGTTTGTTAAATATGTAACTTTACATTACTGGAACAATTATTTTTATTAGTATTTTATCACTGTTACTGTTTATTATCAATTGGTATTATTTTCTTTTTTACAGAAACAACTCAAACTTACTTGGTTTAAAAACACATTTATTGTTATCGTTGGTTGTGTTTTCAGTTACAATATGTCTTTTGATCATACAAGATACAAGATAATTTTATTGGCCAAAAAAGATCTAAAAATGTTTAAATAAAATGGAGATTTATGAAATACGTACCGAACACGTGCGAGTATGCGTCGCTCCTAACAAGAAAATTTTGTTAAGCACACCGCTTGAATAAGCACCACTTAACAATATCAAGTGATTTTATTTTAGCAAGCCAATAATCCAATCACTCCTCGAACTGTGGTTTGCATGATTTGAGTTGCTAGTGGATTCACATTTCCTTCTTATGTCAATTTCAAAATGAGGACATTTCTCCTTGACAGATGAAATCACTACAGTACCTTTCCAACTTTTCTCTTCTTAAATTAGTCTAGTCCTATTTCTCTTTTCCCACCCAACAAATTGCACCTTTTGCAGATTCTCATCTGAGTTTACAAACCCTGCAATGATCCTGCTAATCTCAGTCGCCAGATGGCCAACAACCATCACCACCACCACCACAAATTTCTTCTTCTCTTGTGTAAATACATTCTGGTCATGAGTCATGCTCTCTGGACGATTATCTTTTCTGCACCAGATGTCCTTACATAATCTTTTTCTCATTCAAAAAGTACCCCTTGAATTTCCAAGATCCTGTGATAATCCCTCTCAATTATCATCTATTTTCTCAACTTTCACTCTGTTTTCAAAAGCGCCCCGTTTGAATAAGCGCTCCATTTGAATAAGCGGCCTTCAAAAAGTTTTCAAAAATATTTTAAGCACCTGGGTGCTTATTCACGCGAGTTCGATATGGTCATTTGTGTGTCATGCGTTTTTTGTTTCTTGTTTGTTGCATTTCCATTTACCATAAATGTTCTGAACATGTTTATAATAATACATTACATATAGATAAGTGAAAACAGACTGAATGATATGGTGATATAGGTTCCCATGCTACTCTTGAAGTGAAGGTTTGTATTCTTGTTCTATTTCCAGTTTTGATTATTTTTATAAAATACAGATGAAATAAATAGAAATACTGTATAATAAATTATAGTTTCTATAAATTATTTAAAAATACACCCAGTGACCCAGCTACTGAGGACATTTTAATGTTTTAATGTTATACATTCTCTGATTATCTCAACCATATTATTTTGAACATTGTATAACCTGGTTAACACTCTGCCTGCCAAACATGGAGATCTCCGTGTTTGGCAACGCAATGCTTGACTGCCAAACATGGAGATCTCTGTGTTTAAGGGTTTTTTTTTTATGGAATCCAATAGATGGGGTAATTACCGACATGTACTAACAATTTGAACACTATATTCAGTCTGGACTGTAAGTATTTCAGTATTTGTTTGTGTGAGGGTATATTTTGAATAAGTACTACATTGCGCCCTCATATTCACCCTCATCAAATAACACTTGGGGATGGGACCAAGCCAGTGACAGTTTAACCGTCGGTCCGGTAACATCATTTTAAATACAGCTGACTTATTTTTCGACGTCACTCCGGTAACATCATTGTAAATATACTTATTTTCCGACGTCATTCATTTAATACCATTTACAAAACATACCGTAACTTAATGGGAGCTAACGAATTGATATTGTAGAAGGACTGTGTTGGTTTTTTTTAATAAAATGTTTTGTTTTAAATAGTTTAATAATATCTATCGTCAAAAACGTGTAATTTAACATTAACTCAATAATATAGACTTTAATAATAATACTTACTGTAGAACTTTAATTTACTTTAATTGCATTTGGTGCGTTATTTACGTTTACCTAGCGTTTATTATTATTAACTACTTTACTTTTAATTAACAATTTTGTTAAAGTTTCTTTATATCTAATTTATTATCATTTATGTGCTTAACTTAATTTCTTGGTAAGATCGTTCTCGAATTCGACTAAGTTTACGTGTGACCTTGAAACTGTTATTAATTTCTAACTTGTCTTTGATATTTTAATAAACTTATTGATTTGCTTTATAAATTCGGTCTTCTTCTCTGACTGTCCATTGATTGAACCAATTTAGATAATTCCTCATCTTGTACGAGTTGTGCTGGTCACACAATTTTGGTGCCGAAACCCGGGAACCTCTCGCAAATTTATATGAGAAAGATTATTTTGTTTACAGAGTAGAACGATATTAAAGTAGGCCTTATAATAATAGCTATAGTAAAATTAATAATGATTAATATTAATACTTAAAATAAACAAACCAGCACAGTCCTGATACTTTAGCAGAGTGATGGCAAGCCCACCGCAACTCACCCCTTACGATGCAGAGCCAAACGGCCGGACTTCAACCAGTACAGGCAATCTGACACCACTGCAAATGGCAGGATTCGATCCACAACCTGTTACACCAACCACATCGGATCGATCAACGCTGTCGCTACCACTATCAGTACAGAAACTAAACTACTCGGATGGGAAAGATAGGTCGCAACTTCCAAGCTCTGGAGTTATTACTACGCACCAAACAAAGTCGGTTGCCACGTTTTCGGGTTGCAACAATGGCCACCAAATAGAAGACTGGATAAGGGACATGCGGTTCCTTATAGAGTCAAAGAAGTTAAGTGATAGCGCTGCCTATGGTGAGGTCATATATCATACACAAGGTAGACCCAGAGATTTAGTACTAAATCTAGAAGCAAGGGGCGACGCCGGCAACAAAGCAATGGCTGCGTTTGAAGAATTGACTCTAGAGTATGGCGAGGCTAACCCCACAATGTCACCGATGGCTAATTTCTACGCTAGCGTTCAAAGAAGAGGAGAGAGTGCGGCTGATTTTGCTATTGCGTTGGAGGCCATGCTGAGAAAGGCAGAACGGGTAAAATCGACGTTTGACGATCGTGACCAAATGCTTACCACCCAGTTCATGTTTGGGTTAACTGATCTGAAGGTTCGAGAGAGACTGGCCCCTATGAAACCAAGAGATATGCTGTTCTCGCAGTTGCGACGTGAATTGCGAATAATTTCAGAGGAACAGATCCTCGCAGACAGCAGGGCGTTTTCACTAAACCAAACAGTTGAGAAACCCAGCACATCATCTCAGATTGATAGATTGACAGTTGCACTGGAAAAGCAACTTGAGGCTACGAAAAGTTTAATTGACAATCAGCGTGTTTCATCGGATAGGTTACATCAACTAGAAATAGCAGGGCAATTCACCAGTAATCAGTCGTCGATGAACCAGAGGAACCAACCCATGCCATCGCAACCTCCCCCACAATTTCAGAAGAATCAGAGGTATCAATCTCCGCCATCACAACCTCAACCAAAATTTAACCAATCAAAAGTGAGGTGTTATAACTGCCACGAGTACGGACATATTGCTCAATACTGCTCCAAGTCTTTAAACTAGTATCATCTGCTTTTGAGGGACAACCAGTGGGTGCGGAGAAAGAGAGCCTGATTTTAAATATTTTGGACAGTGAATCAAGTGACGACGAGGGCCCCAAGATAGTTGGGCACGCAAATACATGTCAGGTGCATGTGAGTGGAAAACAATGTGTAGCATTATTGGACACCGGCTCCCAAGTAACAGCCATCACCTCTAAATTTGTAAAAGAACACCCAGTTTTATCAAAGGCAGATATCCTACCGACGGATATCGTTATTGAGGGTGCCGGAGGACAAGCTGTTCCGCACAAGGGAGTAGTGTGTATCGATCTGCAAGTACTTGGAGAACAAATCAAGACAGTACCGTGTTTGTGTCCACAACTTCAGCAAGGTGGAATATTCCATGTTTAATTGGTACCAATGCTATTCATGCTAGCCGAGATGTCTTCCATACGAAATTACGGGCGTTCCCTGATGCAGAGAATTCAACGCATCTCCTCTCCGTGGCATTTAGTGTTTTCATATGTAAATACTGATGGAATGGATTTGGCGACCAAATATGGAAACATTGGCATGATCAAGTACATGGGGCGACGCCCAATCGCAATACCACCTGGTACTCAACGAGTAGTATCAGCCAAGGCACCCAGAGTGGTCAAAGACAGGGAATTTACTGGACTCGTCGAACAAATTACTAACAATGTTAACTCACGTGACCATGATTTGATAGTCGGGTGTAGTGTTGTTGAAGTTTCGAAAGGTTGCGTACCAGTTACCGTTGTCAACTCCTCATCTCAACCAATCAAACTGTGGCGACGTACGTGTATAGCTAACCTGGCTATAATATCTAACATTGAAGGTGGTGATGCGAAAGATGTCTGTCTCAGTATGGAGGCTTCTGCTACTAGCGGTGACGAGGAAGTTTCTGACGATCCCGACCGTCAACCGGATGTCATTCGACGCATATTAGAGAAGAACAGCGACATCTTTTCCAGTGATCCCAATGACATAGGTTTTACTAATACTGTGGTGAACAGAATCCCACTAATAGACCAAACGCCGTTTCGATTGCCGTACAGATGCATTCCCCCATCCGACTTTAATGAAGTTCGCGACCACGTGAAGGATTTACAGCAAGTAGGAGTTATTCAGGCAAGTCAAAGCCCATTCGCCTCACCTATTGTTGTCGTCCGAAAGAAAGACGGGAGCATGCGTCTATGTGTCGATTACCGAAAATTAAACTCCAAGACTGTTCGTGACGCGTTCCCCTTACCGAGAAATAGAGGAAAGTCTCGATTCCCTTGGCAAGGCAAAATATTTCTCCAGTCTAGACTTAACATCAGGGTACCTTCGAAATTAAGATGGACCAACAAGACCAACACAAGACAGCATTCACCACTCCATTTGGGCTGTTTGAGTATACCCGTTTGCCTTTTGGGCTTATGAACGCTCCAGCATCATTTCAACGCCTAATGAATACTGTTTTTGGTGATCTCAATTTTACCAATCTTTTACTCTACTGACGACATCATCGTATTTAGCGAAACAATCGAGGAACATGTACGGAAACTCCTAACGGTATTCGATCGCCTTCGTAGTCACGGTCTGAAGCTAAAGAAATCGAAATGTCATTTTTTAAAGAAGGAAGTACAGTATCTTCTTTCTTTCATCGTGTTTCGACGGAGGGTGTATCCACAGATCCTGACAAGGTAGCTGCCGTGGAAAACTGGCCAATTCCAAGCGGAAGGAAGGAAGTACGCCGTTTCCTCTGTTTCACTGGCTATTACCGACGTTTCATTAAGGACTATGCAAAAATCGCTAGACCATTATTTAGCTTATTAGAAGTACGCGGAAAACGTGATCAGCGACAAACTCCATTTAAGTGGAACTCCAATGCCCAACGCAGTTTCGAAATCCTTCGAAATGGAATTAAGTCTGCTCCTGTCCTCGCCTACGCTGACTTTACTTGGCCATTCATTCTACAAACGGACGCTTCTATTGACGGTCTGGGTGCAGTCCTTGCACAAATGCAAAATGGGAAGGAAAGAGTGATTGCCTTTGCGAGTTGTGTATTGTCGGACTCAGAGAAGAGGTATCCCGCACACAAGTTGGAGTTCAAAGCTTTACACTGGGCGGTGACCGACAAGTTCCGCGTTTATGTATATGGACATGACGTCACAGCGTTTACGGACAATAATCCTTAAACGTACGTACTGGATAAAGCAAAACTTGATGCACACGGCCAGCAATGGGTAAACGATCTGTCACAATGCAACCTTAATATCATCTACCGTCCGGGGCGTAAAAACGATAATGCCGATGCGCTATCAAGAATCCCAAGAGAAGCGGTCAAACAGATATTTTATAATTCACTGCGCCGCGATATGCCAGAATGCCCTGTAACGTCGGATGTTAGAACTGTAATTGATGAAGCTACTCAGCCAACTAAAAGTCAAGGTCCTAATCAACAAACCGTAATATCTCTCGAACATCACCAACAACAGGGTAATGAACCAACTTCTTCATTAGATACGCCATCTAAAGACATCAGATTAGCACAGCATGCAGACCCACCTATTCGAAGAGTATGTGAATTGTTAGCAGCAGGGACTAAACCGTCTAGATGCACCACCGATAAACAGTCACACTTTGCCAGACGACTACTTTCGAAATGGGACGATTTACTTCTACTGGATGGTGTTTTGTTTATCCAGTTTTCAAATAAGAGAAAATTAATATTGCCTAAATCTAGTCGGAAACATGTATTAGAAAGCGTTCATGAAAAGATGGGACACTTGGGGTTCGATCGCATATTAGACCTTGTAAACCACAGGTATTTTTGGCCTGGTGTGAGAAGGGACATCCGTTGCTACATCGATAGATGCACCAGATGTGTACTGCAGAAGACTCCAGATCCTAAAACCAGAGCTCCCTTAGTGTCAATCAAAACGTATCGCCCACTTGAACTTGTCTGCATAGATTTTCTTACTCTAGAAACATCCATCAATTGAAAATGTCCTAGTAATAACAGATCACTTTACAAGATATGCGCAGGCGTACCCAACGCGTGATCAGACTGCTCGAACGGTAGCAAAGACTTTGTGGAGCAAGTTTATGGTACACTATGGACTTCCCGAGAGAGTACACAGTGACCAAGGCAAATGCTTTGAGGCGGCCATCATCCAAGAGTTATGCGATCTCTTTGGAATTGCGAAAAGCAGAACCACTCCGTAACATCCGAAGAGAATGCAATGACTGAGCATTTCAATAGTACCTTGCTCAACATGCTTGGCACCCTACAACCTGACCAGAAACCAAATTGGGCAGACCACATAGAAGCATTGACTCATGCATACAACTGTACATCCCACTCTTCACTGGATTTTCACCATTTTCGAAAATGATTATGTACGCAAGTTGGCAGACAACTTAGGATTAGCGTACGCTGAAGCAACACGTACAGCCGATGGAGTGCGACTTAAGCAGAAAGCGACTTACGACAAGAAGGCAAAACAGTCCGAATTCGAAAATGGTTGTCAAGTTTTGATAGCCAATAAAGGTATTCATGGTCGACGGAAAATTGCTGATAGATGGGAAAATCAACTTTATACGGTAGTGTCTAAATTCCCTGATCAGCCTGTGTATGTTGTACGTTCGATTGATGGAAATAAAGAAAGAACAGTTCATCGGAATTTAATTATTCCCTGTACCTTTAGTACCCTTGATGAAAGGGATGAACAGACAGAACAATTCCCTTCATTCATTCCTCCACCGCCAGAATTTGCATCATACAGTTCAGAAGACAGCTCTTCGGAAGACAGTTCGTCAGATTTTGGGAACAGGTACAATCTGCGCGAAATAATTCGTCCACCAGTGAGATTTGGACATTGAGAGACTGATCATGAACTTATATTGACGAACATTTTCTTAATGTATCTTATGCTTTTATATATTTTAATTGTATCAATTTGCTTAATTGTTTTTTTAAATTGTTGGGGCAACAATAGTAAACGGGGGGGAGGGGGGTATGTGAGGGTATAATTTGAATAAGTACTACATTGTACCCTCATAGTCACCCTCATCAAATAACACTTGGGGATGGGACCAAGCCAGTGACAGTTCAACCGTCGGTCCGGTAACATCATTGTAAATACAGCTGACTTATTTTCCGACGTCACTCCGGTAACATCATTGTAAATATACTTATTTTCCGACGTCACTCATTTAATACCATTTACAAAACATACCGTAGCTTAATGGGAGCTAACGAATTGATATTGTAGAAGGACTGTGTTGGTTTTTTTAATAAAATGTTTTGTTTTAAATAGTTTAATAATATCTGTCGTCAAAAACGTTTAATTTAACATTAACTCAATAATATAGACTTTAATATTAATACTTACTGTAGAACTTTAATTTACTTTAATTGCATTTGGTGCGTTATTTATGTTTACCTAGCATTTATTATTATTAACTACTTTACTTTTAATTAACGATTTTGTTAAAGTTTCTTTATATCTAATTGTCTTTGATATTTTAATAAACTTATTGATTTGCTTTATAAATTCGGACTTCTTCTCTGTCTGTCCAGTGATTGAACCAATTTAGATAATTCCTCGTCTTGTACGAGTTGTGCTGGTCACATTTGTTTACATTAGCGTAGAGCATTATTCATTTACTTTCAAGAAATAGCGATTATCTCAGCTTTGTTGTGTGAAATTGTGTAAATCTGCAAATGTGAGTCATTTTCATTTTACTGTTATGGGTTCCAGATTGTGATTAAAATAAAGTGTCTTGTACCATTGTAAAGCTAAAATGTTTGTAGTTCTTGTAGCATTCACTACATGTCAATCTGATCACATATGCATTCTCTCCAAGCTTCGAAAGTGTTAAAATTTACTAAAAAGTCTGGCGGTGGCTGATACTACTGATTTAAACCCCTAGCGGTCAGAGTGTTCACCATTGTTGTTTTGAGTGAATTCAGATTATTCAGTGAAAATTTAGGTAACATTGCATTTATTGCAGTCGCTAGTAGAAACGTGCCGCCCATCTTTCAGCCATTTCTAATTTGTCTATTATACCCTTACGGCCAGTTAGGATTCCAGGCACACCTACAACAATGTGAATGTAGTTCACTCTTTGAAAGAAAAAGGGCTCAAAAATGAAAAAAAAACAATTTCTCATTGAAATTGCATACGCTCATTTTATTCTATAATTTTAAAGAAATTTATGCGTATTCATAAAACCTTGATGTATTCTCCTTCAGTTTCCAGTGAGTGTAGCGTATCGTGATCAAATTGCCTCCAGCAAGGCGTTTCAACCTCCCTGCAACATCAACTTAGCTTTCAAAGGATATCAGTTTTATTATTGGTAATCGTTTTTCATACGTTATCAAATAAACATGACATACTTATGTCAGGAAAGTCTCCTTCATTAGTATTTTTTAGTTCAACATGTGAAGAATGATAACGAGTACCTTTGGCCACTGAAGGCAAGTTCTTATCTTCCAAAAATTGACAATCTGTTGTTTTTGATTCCTCTTTTTGTCTAGTTTTAGATTCCACAGTTTTGTTTCTATCTGATTCTTCATCCAATTCTTTTAAAGCATACGTTAGGTTACTTGTGAATCTGAAAGTTTTGGAAGTGATATATATATAATGTATTCAAATTAAATTTGGTACATAGCATCATAAACACATCACATCAACTAATCAAATATATATATACTATATCTGTCTCTTATACACATCTAGATGTGTATAAGAGACAGAGCGTACGCTGAAGCAACACGTACAGCCGATGGAGTGCGACTTAAGCAGAAAGCGACTTACGACAAGAAGGCAAAACAGTCCGAATTCGAAAATGGTTGTCAAGTTTTGATAGCCAATAAAGGTATTCATGGTCGACGGAAAATTGCTGATAGATGGGAAAATCAACTTTATACGGTAGTGTCTAAATTCCCTGATCAGCCTGTGTATGTTGTACGTTCGATTGATGGAAATAAAGAAAGAACAGTTCATCGGAATTTAATTATTCCCTGTACCTTTAGTACCCTTGATGAAAGGGACGAAGAGACAGAACAATTCACTTCATTCATTCCTCCACCGCCAGAATTTGCAACGTACAGTTCAGAAGATAGCTCTTCGGAAGACAGTTCGTCAGATTTTGAGAACAGGTACAATCTGCGCGAAATAATTCGTCCACCAGTGAGATTTGGACATTGAGACTGATCATGAACTTATATTGACGAACATTTTCTTAATGTATCTTATGCTTTTATATATTTTGATCAAATATAAAACAAGAGAACATTGTTCTCTGGTATTAAAACCATGGTCGACTAACTCCCCTCCGTAGGCCTACGTACGTGTGCTGCGTCGTCGTAGTCGCCTTAAAAAAAACGAAAACAGCTCTTGATGTAGTACGCGAACAGTGTCTTGGCGTTGCCGTCACGGTCCATTAGTTCGTAGTAGACTGGCCGCGTAGTCAAAACGAAAAATGCCTATTGTATTTTTGGCGGTTGTGGCCTGCGTCGTAGTACGTTGTGGGCTTGAGTTAGTACGTTGTGTGTTTGTAAATGTATTTTTGGCGGTGTTGGCCTACGTTGTGTGTTTGAGTTAGTACGTTGCGTGTTTGTGCTAACACGTTGTGTGTTTGTGCTAGTACGTTGTGTGTTTGTAATTGTATTTTTGGCGGCGTTTGCCTTCCATAAAACGTGCCACTTTCAACAATGTGTTGTTTCACATTTTCACTGCATAATGTCAACAGTCTATGTAAAGTTATAGCACAAGGAAAGTAAAATATTATAAAATTTAAATGTAAAAGAAATAATGTAGGCTTATAGCACACAATTCAAAAAGCCTATAATATTATTGGGCATTGAAAATACTAATTTTTTACCATAAATGTAAATTATAAATAAATGGAATTATTGGAAATTGCGAATATGTAAAAATAGTTACAAGCACTTTGCATCGTGGATGAGATGGGTAGACGTCAAAAGTATATAAAATCGAGAATTCATAAATAAGCCTATACTAATCTGATTGGGAACAGGATAGTAAAAGCAATAAATCCCATTGTTGTTTTGAAGCAAATGCATCTGTGATGGTATATTTTGAATAAGTACTACATTGCGCCCTCATAGTCACCCTTATCAAATAACACTTGGGGATGGGACCAAGCCAGTGACAGTTCAACCGTCGGTCCGTTAACATCATTGTAAATACAGCTGACTCATTTTCCGACGTCACTCCGGTAACATCATTGTAAATATACTTATTTTCCGACGTCACTCATATTATACCTTTTACAAAACATACCGTAACTTAATGGGAGCTAACGAATTGCTATTGTAGAAGGACTGTGTTGGTTTTTTTAATAAAAAGTTTTGTTTTAAATAGTTTAGTAAAATCTATCGTCAAAAACGTGTAATTTAACATTAACTCAATAATATAGACTTTAATAATTATATTTACTGTAGAACTTTAATTTACTTTAATTGCATTTGGTGCGTTATTTACGTTTATCTAGCGTTTATTATTATTAACTACTTTTCTTTTAATTAACGATTTTGTTAAAGTTTCTTTATATCTAATTTATTATCATTTATGTGCTTAACTTAATTCCTTGGTAAGATCGTTCTCGAATTCGACTGAGTTAACGTGTGACCTTGGAACTGTTATTAATTTCTAACTTGTCTTTATATTTTAATAAACTTATTGATTTGCTTTATAAATTCGGTCTTCTTCTCTGTGTGTCCAGTGATTGAACCAATTTAGATAATTCCTCGTCTTGTACGAGTTGTGCTGGTCACACAATTTTGGTGGCGAAACCCGGGACAGACGCAAATTTATATGAGAAAGATTATTTTGTTTACAGAGTAGAACGATATTAAAGTAGGCCTTATAATAATAGCTATAGTAAAATTAATAATAATTAATATTAATACTTAAAATAAACAAACCAGCACAGTCCTGTTACTTTAGCAGAGTGATGGCAAGCCCACCGCAACTTACCCCTTACGACGCAGAGCCAAACGGCCGGACTTCAACCAGTACAGGCAATCTGACACCACTGCAAATGGCAGGATTCGATCCACAACCTGTTACACCAACCACATCGGATCGATCAACGCAGTCGCTACCACTACCAGTACAGAAACTACATAATACATGTCAGGTGCATGTGAGTGGAAAACAATGTGTAGCATTATTGGACACCGGCTCCCAAGTAACAACCATCACCTCTGAATTTGTAGAAGAACACCCAGTTTTATCAAAGGCATATATCCTACCGACGGATATCGTTATTGAGGGTGCCGGAGGACAAGCTGTTCCGCACAAGGGAGTAGTGTGTATCGATCTGCAAGTACTTGGAGAACAAATCAAGACAGTACCGGCCTTGGTTGTGTCCACAACTTCAGCAAGGCGGAATATTCCATGTTTAATTGGTACCAATACTATTCGTGCTAGCCGAGATGTCTTCTATACGAAATACGAGACGTTCCCTGATACAGAGAATTCGACGCATCTCCTCTCCATGGCATTTAGCGTTTTCATATGTAAATACTGATGGAATGGATTGGCAAGGCAAAATATTTCTCCAGGCTAGACTTGACATTAGGGTACCTTCAAATTAAGATGGACCAACAAGACCAACGCAAGACAGCATTCACCACTTCATTTGGGCTGTTTGAGTATACCCGTATGCCTTTTGGGCTTATGAACGCTCCAGCATCATTTCAACGCCTAATGAATACTGTTTTTGGCGATCTCAATTTTACTGATCTTTTACTATACTTAGACGACATCATCGTATTTAGCGAAACAATCGAGGAACATGTACGGAAACTCCAAACGGTATTCGATCGCCTTCGTAGTCACGGTCTGAAGCTAAAGAAATCGAAGTGTCATTTTTTAAAGAAAGAAGTACAGTATCTTGGCCATCGTGTTTCGGCAGAGGGTGTATCCACAGATACGCCGATTCCTCGGTTTCACTGGCTATTACCGACGTTTCATTAAGGACTATGCAAAAATCGCTAGACCATTATTTAGCTTATTAGAAGGCGATGTACGACGCGGAAAACGTGATCAGCGACAAACTCCATTTAAGTGGAACTCCGATGCCCAACGCAGTTTCGAAATCCTTCGAAATGGAATTAAGTCTGCTCCTGTCCTCGTCTACGCAAACTTTACTTTGCCATTCATTCTACAAACGGACGCCTCTATTGATGGTCTGGGTGCAGTCCTTGCACAAGTGCAAAATGGGAAGGAAAGAGTGATTGCCTTTGCGAGCGTACATTGTCGGATTCAGAGAAGTGGTATCCCGCACACAAGTTGGAGTTCAAGGCTTTACACTGGGCGGTGACTGACAAGTTCCGCCATTATGTATATGGACATGACGTCACAGCGTTTACGGACAATAATCCTTTAACGTACGTACTGGGTAAAGCAAAACTTGATGCATACGGCCAGCGATGGGTAAACGATCTGTCACAATGCAACCTTAATATCATCTACCGTCCGGGGCGTAAAAACGATAATGCCGATGCGCTATCAAGAATCCCAAGAGAAGCGGTCAAACAGATATTTGATAATTCACTGCGCAGCGATATGCCAGAATGCCCTGTAACGTCGGATGTTAGAACTGTAATTAATGAAGCCACTCAGCCAACTAAAAGTCAAGGTCCTAATCAACAAACCGTAACATCTCTCGAACATCACCAACAACAGGGTGATGAACCAACTTCTTTATTAGATACGCCATCTAAAGACATCAGACTAGCACAGCATGCAGATCCATCTATTCGAAGAGTATGTGAATTGTTAGCAGCAGGGACTAAACCGTCTAGTCGCACCACCGATAAACAGTCACACTTTGCCAGACGACTACTTTCGAAATGGGACGATTTACTTCTACAGGATGGTGTTTTGTTTATCCAGTTTTCAAATAAGAGAAAATTAATATTGCCTAAATCTAGTTGGAAACATGTATTGGAAAGCGTTCATGACAAGATGGGACACTTGGGGTTTAAACGCATATTAGACCTTGTAAACGACAGGTATTTTTGGCCTGGTGTGAGAAGGGACATCCGTTGTTACATCGATAGATGCACCAGATGTGTACTGCGGAAGACTCCAGATCCTAAAACCAGAGCTCCCTTAGTGTCAATCAAAACGTATCGCCCACTTGAACTTGTCTGCATAGATTTTCTTACCCTAGAAACATCCAGAGGGGGAATTGAAAACGTCCTAGTAATAACAGATCACTTTACAAGATATGCGCAGGCGTACCCAACACACGAACGGTAGCAAAGACTTTGTGGAGCAAGTTTATGGTACACTATGGACTTCCCGAGAGAGTACACAGTGACCAAGGCAAATGCTTTGAGGCGGCCATCATCCAAGAATTATGCGATCTCTTTGGCACCCTACAACCTGACCAGAAACCAAATTGGGCAGACCACATAGAAGCGTTGACTCATGCATACAACTGTACATCCCACTCGTCCACTGGATTTTCACCATTTTCTCTTATGTTTGGACGGTCACCACGAATTCCAGTTGACCTACTATGCGGCATCAATGACGACACAGAACCTGTGGACAACGTGGACATCGAAAACGATTATGTACGCAAGTTGGCAGACAACTTGGGATTAGCGTACGCTAAAGCGACATGTGCAGCCGATGTAGCGCGACTCAAGCAGAAAGTGACTTACGACAAGAAGGCAAAAGAGTCCGAATTCGAAAATGGTTGTCAAGTTTTGATAGCCAATAAAGGTATTCGTAGTCGACGGAAAATTGCTGATAGATGGGAAAATCAACTTTATACGGTAGTGTCTAAATTCCCTTATCAGCCCGTGTATGTTGTACGTTCGATTGATGGAAATAAAGAAAGAACAGTTCATCGGAATTTAATTATTCCCTGTACCTTTAGTACCCTTGATGAAAGCGAGGAAGAGACAGAACAATTCACTTCATTCATTCCTCCACCGCCAGAATTTGCAACGTACAGTTCAGAAGATAGCTCTTCGGAAGACAGTTCGTCAGATTTTGAGAACAGGTACAATCTGCGCGAAATAATTCGTCCACCAGTGAGATTTGGACATTGAGGGACTGATCATGAACTTATATTGACAAATATTTTCTTAATGTATCTTATGCTTTTATATATTTTAATTGTATCAATTTGCTTAATTGTTTTTTTTAAATTGTTGGGGACAACAATAGTAAACTGGGGGGTGTATGTGAGGGTATATTTAGAATAAGTACTACATAGCGCCCTCATAGTCACCCTCATCAAATAACACTTGGGGATGGGACCAAGCCAGTGACAGTTCAACCGTCGGTCCGGTAACATCATTGTAAATACAGCTGACTCATTTTCTGACGTCACTCCGGTAACATCATTGTAAATACTGTGCCAGGGAGAAACCTTAACATATGTGTCCATGGCGGATTCTGAAATTTTAAAAAGAAGGGGTGTCCCGTGAGGGACTTTCGCAAAAACAGAGGCCCAGGTCACCCACCTCAACCGGCCACGACCCCACCATGGTTGGTGTTGAGGAAAAGAAAATTTATGATTGTGGCACCTATAGATGGCCGGAAATGGAGCTCTAAGACTTAAATTTGATTATGAAGTATGTTTGATTATGAAGTATGTTTTGTTTTTTCTCCATTTTCTTTATAACTTTCAAAAAATTATGGGTGCCCGGGTTAGTTAAAATTGCTGGTATGACAAATAATATGCAGTCCTAGTTGGAAACTGTTCTAAATTGGTCAAGGAGTTTTAGTGAATTGATTTCTGGAATGTGTGAGAGTGTGTTTGGAATTTTATACTCCTGAAAATGTAGACCTTTGGTGATTTAGGGGTGCATACACACCCGTCGCTCCCACCCTGCATACGGGCCTGAATCCTTATGTAAGAGGTATCACACTGCAAGATGGTTTTGATGCAATGTATTTGTATAACATATAATTTTCAAATTAGGGTTGCTACATACCATAAAGACAATATATACCAATAAGTAAATAAATGATTACAATAATAAAAACATGTTTTAATCATATTACTCATTGGCCTTCAAGGAAAATGATTAGGAATTCCTCTTTGACATAAAATGTCAAAAACAGTTCACAAAGTTGAAACACGTCAAAAACAGTTCACAAAGTTGAAACACGTCAAAAACAGTTCACAAAGTTGAAACACAACACTCATGATATTATACAGATATTGCCTGCTTAGAGGTGTAATATAACATTTGATATCCCCGAGGGAATTATATTTTTTTCGAAGGACTATATTTTCCCGAAGCACTTAGCGCTGAGGGAAAATATAGTCCTGAGAAAAAAATATAATTCCCAAGGGGATATCAAATGTTATTATTACACCGATAGAAAGGCAATATCTGTTATATTACATAGCCAAAAATAGATGCAAATACTTAACTGAACACATAACTTTAAATATCAAGAACTTTTATTTAACTTTTACACAATATCTGTCATAATACATAGCCAAAATACTTCATATTACCGTCACTTTTTAAAAATGTTTCTGTTGTAGTCCGTAGCGTTGCGTTATCATTGATCGTTTAGCCTACAATTCACCGTTTGCTCTCCTTACCTCAGCGTAGAATGACCGGAGAAACGTAACGCGTTGAGCTCCGTTGCTGTGAAATTTTCAATGCACGTAGGCTAGGCCTAGGCCTAATTTGATGATTCCTCGGCCTTACAATATTCACTGAGTGGGCCTACATTAACGGATGAATTCACAACAAATTTTGTACACCGAGAATCTTTTTCGTCAATAATTCTATCCAATTCATCTTCGTCAAGAGATTTAAACTTATTTGCCATTTTCGAAGCTCTAGCCCTTCCACATTAACAATTCGTGAGCGATCGATCGTGCGCTCGACTAGCATTCTACGGGCGCAATATGTAAATACGTACTCGTATTTACATAGGCTATGTAATATAAACTTTTATTCCTTAAATGATGCACAGGTTTTCATTATTTACTTTTTAAAATTGACAGGTTGTAATACCAACGGAAGACACTGTATCGGAAAAAATTGAAGGTAAATATTCTCACAGTTTCATGGTTCTTGCACATAATTATTTTGTAATTTTTTTGATTGTGGTCTGTTTTAATTATTTACAATTTGATTATGCACAACAAATTTTAATAGACTAAAAATTATCTAAAAACAATCAGGTCAAGTTGGCTAAACTCTGTGGAACAGAACATATGATATCAATGTTTTGGAAAAGGGGTATTATAAGATAGTTAAATTATCTTTTCAAAAGAAATATGCATGTTTGTATTTCAATACACTACAAATCCTATTCCCATGTAACGGACGAACAGGATTTTGACATACATTTGGGTCAATGACTTTCCATTGTGGATGCACCAAAAATAAAATGCATGATTACCAATTTTTTTTTTTAATATCTTACTGTATATATTCACTAATTTTATAAACATTTCAAAGTAACAGATATATTGCCTAGTAACTGTAAATTAAATGAGAAACAATCCTACAAAGTAGGTTGGGAGAAAGCAGGTCAAGTCTTTGTATGTTGCCAATTCAGGAATGTTACCAAAGACAGAAAGAATGTCAAATGCTGAAAGTTGCCGAATGGCTGGCAGTGATTCAGACAAACTTGTGCAATTCAATGAATGGAGTTGTTCGCCTATATTTTAGTAAAGCGGTGCTTTCTTAATCTTGTATATTAATTATGTTGCATGTAATTTTTGAATTCAGACATTGATAAACATATCATTAACTTTTTTGATATCTGCTATGGTGTTTTCATTTGCTTTTTGTTGTAATATACAGTAATATTAAGCTTAAACTGTAGTTGAACAGGTCTTGTCACACATACTCAGCCCGGTGAATTCACTTTAGGTAATTCATCACTTTCGAGACGTGCACACTTGTTCTGCAGGAAAGGACATATTTGGCCCTATCCAGTGCAAGCCAGTTAATGAACAATAAACATAACCATGGGAACGTGTACTTCTAAAGTTATTTTCTTGCACTGAACGACGTTCATGTTTAAAGGGCATTTACATTTAAAAGCCTTTATTTTAATAGCGAAGTATTTCGTTAATTATGTTTCTGAAGTTTTCAAAATCATTGAAAAAACGAAAAAAACAATGCTGGTCGGCAGCCTATCAGTGCCGGTGGGATGGTAAGAACCCTGCTGCATAGTAGATTATAAAAGTTTACTGTAGTTTCACGATAGTCCAAATGTTACTTCATTGTCTATTTACTTATTAAATCTAACCTAAACCACAACTGCCACCACCCCAACCGCCACCAAAACAGCCATCGCAACTGACACCGCAACAGCAGCAATTCTGAATAGTCGTAATTCAGCGCCTACCACACTGCACAGTTCAAACAGCAAGTCAATGAATAATCAAATATTCAGCATCGAATTCACCATCACCGACATCCACACTCTGTATCTTCATTAAACTTTGTGAGCATGAAGATGCAGATGATGGTGATGATGTTTGACATATTTCATCATCATTAACATAATAATTATTGCTGTGTTGATGATTAAATATTTAAACAATCTTTACAATTTTATAATAAACAATTTTTATTTATATATATATATATATATCAGTGAATCAGACAGCGGTTGATGTCAAAATATCACCTACAGCACTTTCACCGCAAACTCGAAAGAGAATTGTTAACATAATGACTGGAGAAACATGCGTGATTGAAAATAAAGATATTGCTTATATTTGGGACTTTGCTGGCCAGCAGCTATATTATATTACACATCGAGTAAGTATTTG
Organism: Anneissia japonica; assembly: GCF_011630105.1. Classification (NCBI taxonomy): domain Eukaryota; kingdom Metazoa; phylum Echinodermata; class Crinoidea; order Comatulida; family Comatulidae; genus Anneissia; species Anneissia japonica. Next base: position 643,560 of record NW_022744966.1, on the reverse strand, counting down.
GCATTACTTTTGTGTGATTTGTTAACACGTACCTGGATGCTATGTCAGCCAGTTTCTTTTCAGGAGCTGACCTTGAAAGCAATAGTTTGTCTGATGTAGGCATATAATGCAACAAAAGTTATGTAAACTGTTCCCAATTTTCCCTTTGCTGTTAGAACATGGATTTGCTTATTATGAAGATTATAATCTGCCATGTTGAGGTATTTCAACAAGTTGCAGCCTTCTGGAACTTGAGGGACATATGGAGTGCATGTTGTGCTGTTGGTTCGAGCAGGGTTGGTGGTGGGAGCTTTGTATACAAATTGGCCTGAAAAAAAATAAAGAAAAAGAAATTATTGATCTCCCAAAATGCCTCAGAGGTCATTTCCGGGCGTCTAGAATACAACAATTTTGCGGGAGCATACCCCGGGCTCCTAGGGTAGTGTCTCTCAATCAGCCCCCGCTTTTCGTACATCTCTGGATCCGCCCCTGCCAAATAATAATTTCATTATTCAACAATTTATTGATTAGGATGCTCTGGGATAGGCACTCAGAGATAAGGTGCTGTTGCCAGCACTCATTTTTTATATTGTAAATTTGATATTAACAGAATTAAAAACACTCCCAAGCATTTGCAACTGTACATCGTTTCCTTTGGTTACCTATTCATCTGCGAATTCACTTGATATTTGTATACCACTATCTCCCAATCGAATTTCACAACGTTCTGCTATTTGCATCTGCAGTTTTAGCTAAGTCTACCTCATCTTCATCTACCATCCTTAACTGTTCTATTGGTCACCTTAAAACTTGTGACGATCGTTTTTTTATTGGTGCTGCTCCAACGCTTTGAAACCAAACCACTTAAGACAGTGTTTGAGTCTCCAAGCTAAACTGTCTTCAAATCTCGGCTCAAATTCCATCTTTTTATTAATTCTGAACATGATCCATTTTCTTTGTTTTTTTTTTAATTCTTCCTTGTTTTTGTGCACTTGGGTTGCTGTGGTTTCTTAGCGCATATAGACTTTCGCAGGGGTCCCAAGCTGAAAGAAGTCAATTCCGGGAGGATTGCTTACTGGTGAAAGGGGTGGGGTGGCGGGGCATTCCCCGCATTGCGAGAAAAAAAAATATATGTATTGCATATTAGTTGACTGTAAAATCAAGTAAATTAACTTCTCAGGGGCTTTTCACTCTGGAACACACTCAAAATATATTGTGAAACTCCCAACCACCCAACTTTCCTACCATCGGGGACATTGGCCCTTTCGTCTCGTTGGGGGCCTCGGACACACTCGGCGCCACCTTGTCCGGGAAATCTGCAGTGATGAATCGGAGAATTCGCAAAGGGTGTGGGGGCAGAGAGGGACTTTTACAGATGTACGGTCTATAATTATTATCTCATCCCCACCATGGTTTGGGCTGAGGTAAGAAAGTTCATGATTACAGCACCTCTAGATGGCCTGAAATGCACTCTCAGGCTGAAATTTGAATATTATTATCTTTTACTCTCCATTTTTTTAAAAAATTATTTTTCCACTTGAACCTGCCTCTGATCTGGTTGATTTTATTTTGCAGCACATTGTGATACACATTGGCATGGACTTTCTTGAGACAATTGATAATAAAGTGAAAATGTGCACACATTATAAATTTGCCGGATTTGGGTTAATTTCTGGGAGATCCTTGCTTGATTCCTGGGAGACTCTCGCAAGTTCTGGGAAACTTGGCACCCCCGATTTTGTATTATACGCTTCAAGTATATTAACATTACCATGAAATCGATGCAGAATGTAAGTCATACCAATTATTAAATTAGGTCAGTCTGTGTGTCCACTTATGGGTGAATTTTCCTTTAATCTTTTAGATTTTCCTAACAAGCAAGGCAGTATATCTGATTGTGTTCAATTTGATGGAAAAGATGCATGCCAAAGGGAAATGTAGTGACTCTCCGAAGGTAAATATATACTTTCTTTTAATGAATTTATACATAAGTCATATTTAGTGCATTTAGTGCATCAAATAAAAGAACCATGGGCTTTTTTTAGTACCCCTGGATGGGCTTCTTTTCAAGATGGGCTACTTTTCAGAGGCCTAGTTCAGACTAGGTGGATAAACCCAGCTCAACTCACCGGGTTTATCCACGTGCCAGTCTGAACTAGGTGGCTTATCTCAAGCTGGGCTGTGTTCCTATAGTAACTAGGCCTGGCATGCCACCGTGTTTAACTTTTCTAAGCTGGGCTTTAATCGCTACGGGGGGTCTTGCATTGACTTCCGGGAAAAAAAATGACCAATCAGCATTGAGTTACATACGCTGTGAGCGAGCATACGTTTCGAGCCCAATGTTTCCCAACTCGTTTCCTGGTTACGGTTCATTATGCTAATTCCCGCGCCTGGCTAATCCCGCTAGTCTGAATGCCCGGCAATGTTAAGCCAGGCTTAACATTGAGCCGGGCTTAAGTCAAGTTTGAACGTAGCCTGAGATGGGCTTCTTTTTGAGATTACTTTTGCAAATTGAAAAGGGGGCTTCTTTTTAAAACGGTAATTGTAAATATTTTGAATTGCTAGTATAAAACCGTGTAGGACTTCTACACCACAGAATTTGCCGATGTATCCCGATGCATATACATACTAATTATGTAATAAAATTTTATATAATTTCATATTTCACAAGCAGCGAACACGGCTTTTGCGAATCGCGAGGGGAAGTTGGCATGCATGATTATGTACATTAATATACTAGGAGACATAACGAAATATCACAACTCAAACGGTGTCAAAATCTTCACAAATTAATTTAATCACATACGTTTAACAATGGGCCCAACATATTCGCCACATGAAATTGCAAGCACAATCTCATCTATAGTCATGTGTTATAACTTCCAATTCCATACAACATTACATACAATTCCACTAACATAAATCTCTGAGCTCAACCTTATCTAGTGTCAACTCTAAAACACAACCTGAAATTTAAACATTACATCACATTGGAAACCATAAGTACAATAATCATTTCCATAGTCCATAGTTTATCAGCATGAATGTCACATCCCTTGCCGCAACCATGAGTACTACGTAGGCAATAACTCCCACTTGTATCAACCAGTTTTCTAGTCAAATTCCAATCCCAACCTCGAGAGCTACGAGATCTATAAGCAAACAAAACCAACCCACGAATAAAACCAAAAACATCAAATTACGTTTCCAAAGAAGCATATATAGATACAATAGGAATAACTTACATGTAGCAACTTTATGTGGCATTTCCATTATAAGCTAACGCTGGGTACATTATATTCCCCTCTAGCAGAGGCAACGTCTTAGGCCAGCATAGCATTACTAAGGTGTGACCATCAAACACAGTGAAAACCCTTTATAGTGAAGATGCACAGTATTTGACTGAACAACTGAATGTAAATTAGCTGAACGCACTGCACTAATGAACAATAGCACTGTGACTACCACTGAGCAATAATAATAATAATAATAATAGTAACATAAATAATATTAGGATAATGCATTACATTAATAATAATAATAATAATAATAATAATATTAATACCCATTAAACATGTAACAATAATCCGTTATTTTAACAAAACCCAAGATAAACGAAAACCACAAGTGTAAGAAACCCATTCCCAACAATTTCCAACACACATAACTGACATAGATAGCGTCCTTTGTAATTTCTGCCTTAAATGTATGGGAAAAAAATAATGCCACTAGGCCTAGCCATGGGATTAGGTTCCCAACCCCACTGTGGCACTAATTCAACCTTTTTAGTTCCTTTGTGACCTTAGGTCACATGGAACTAATGTAATGGTTCACATGTAAAATGTGTGTATGAGATGTGACACCAAAAGAGGTCAGCATATTTGTAAACAAATAGGCTCCGAAACAGTGCATAGCGGCAGGTATACATTGTGCTCGATAGTTGCTGGTGGACATGCAATTGTGCAAGAAGTGTTTGTTTTTTTCGGTTAGATGAAAAATGTAAGCTGTAGGCGATAAATCATGTACCCCTACCACCAGTTTTGAGTCGTTTTTTAGTCGGAAATTTGATTTGCACATGCGTCGGGTCAAACTTTCCCGACATTTTGTTTCCTTAGCGAGCTGCCTAGAAAAGTTTTTATGTTGTTTTCGCGCCTGTCAGTAAACATTGAGCAAACTGAGATAGTTGTGGCATATCGGCCACTTACTTGTGCTATTATTTGAAGGTGTTCTGTGTGTTTTATTAGTGTTTCAGTATACTTTAACGGCTAAGATTGACAGACCTGGTGTACCTAGGCCTAGCCTAGACACATACGTAATGTAGGCTTCTCTTTGGGCGAACCGTCGGACCTGGTGTAGGCCTAGACACATCTGATATACTATACCGTTAGGCCTACGTGAAGTAGGTTTCTTGGCCTACCACCAGCCTACCGTCAAGCAATAAAAATCAAAATTTGTGGAATTGTTTTTCAAGAAATGATGGTTAAAAATTCTGGACACATAAGTATGCAGCATGTGATGGACGGACGAACCTAAGGGTTGGCCGGGGCAGCATGTGATGGACAGACGAACCTAAGGGTAGGCGGGGGGACGGGAGTTCATCAAATGATGTTTGGGAAAATAATGGTCAGAAAATACAGCATCTGATCGACAGGCCCGGGTAGGGGAGAACCTTAAAATTATGGACACACAAATTTACAGCATAGCTTCATCAAATGATGTTTGGGAAAATAATGGTTAGAAAATACAGCATCTGATGGACAGTCACGGGTGGGGGAAAACCTTAAAATTATGGACACATAAACTTACAGCATGTGATGGACTGACCGTCTATACACATATACAGCATGTGATGGTGGCATGTATCTGATGGACAGTCCCGTGTGGTGGAGAACCTTAAAATTATGGACACATAAATTTACAGCATAGGTTCATCAAATGATGTTTGGGAAAATAATGGTTGGAAAATACAGCACCTGATGGACAGTATCGGGTGGCGGAAAACCTTTAAATTATGGACACATAAATTTACAGCATGTGATGGACTGACCGTCTATATACATATACAGCATGTGATGGAGGCATGTGATAGACGGACGAATGTATGCCTTTCTTCAATTAATTTCCAGTAAAATAATTATTACAACTTCAAGAAAACTCGTGTTTTTATTGCATAAATTAATTTCACAAGTTTTTATTCTGAAATATAGCGGTATCAGTATTCTTTCTATAACGGTACAAGCCACCGGGAACCAGACGTCGAACAGAAAGTTTCAACAGCCCACGTGTGTTTTGTTGCGACATCATAAATGAAGCTGCTCACGTGACCTCTAGGACCACACTCCCGAAAAGAAGGTTATTTATTGTTTTGAGCGAAGCGATTTCGAATAAAACGTGTTTCAAAATTTTTTGAGTGAAAGTAACTATGAAAATAATTATTTAACCAACCCAAACCATTGCTTGATTGTCGTAGAAAATGTAGTAGGAATCACAGTACAGCACTGTATAGTGAGTATAATTACAAATACTAGCCTTTCAACAAAGGCTAGGCTAATTAATTGGGCTAGGAGCATGGGCCCAAGCTAGACAGACGGCGCCTGATTTTCGCTGCGGTTCGCGATCTGAACTTTTTGGGAGTAGATTAACGACTGGTGTATTATATAGGCCGCACCCCAAACTTGGAGGGGGAAATTGCGTATTAAATTTGCGGCTTATTCACCGGAAAATACGGTTTATGGAGCAAAAACTTGTGTTTCTTCATGATTTTGAGGTGGTGGGGGGGGGGTGCGGGAGAATTTGTATGAGGCTGGGCAGAAGGCCTTAAAAATAGCTTTAGGATGGGCGCAAGACGTCAAGAGTGGGCGGCGCCGCCCACGTCCGCCCTGCATAACGACATCCCTGCACTTCTCAGAACCCCTTACCCCCTCCCCCTTTCATAAATTTCTTGATCCGCCTCTGATTTTTTTTAACTCAAAATGAAAATACTGTATTACCTTACACAATCATTATTCAAAAAGATACAATCAAGTTATTGCAATTCACAAATGTACATTGATTTTTTACGTACAAAGGAACGTACGCACCCGCAGGGTTCTGGTTTCTTATTAGATTGGATAGCTTCAAATAGTGGAATACTTACGGTCCAGACTGAATATAGTGTTTAAATTGTCAGGACACATCAGTAATTACCCCATCGATCAGATTTTGTAAAAAAACCTAAAACACTGAGATCTCCGTGTTTGGCGGGCAGAGTGTTAAGTGATAGGATATGTATATTCTACAGTATGTTGAATTTGTTTGATTTGGACAGATGAAAGTATGCCGGTTTACCGGTTGCAGGGGATGAGAAATTTATTGAAAAGTGAAAACATCTAGTCCACTGCGCCATGAGCAGTGACTATTGGAATGGCGCCATATAAATGGAATGATTTGATTTCTTTTTTCTGTTTTTTCTGTGCAAATGAATGCAGAGGCGTTACCGTTGGTATTTGGTCTGTGTGATGCATTGCATGCGAGGACTGGGAATAATCATGAAGCAGAGGAGGCTGCGTTTTAATTTTTAATATAATAAAAG
>NW_022744966.1:633852-636638 GCF_011630105.1 Anneissia japonica | reverse complement strand
ATGTAAGTACAGTGTTCGAAAGAAAAGAAGCCCATGGGCTTCTTTTCAAGATAGCAGAGGCTTCTATTCGGGATAGTACAGTACATACACTGTACATAAATTACAAACAAGCAATATTTCCTATAAAAAAAATGCCGCAACTTCTATGGCTTATTAAATTTGTGTATACAGCTACTTCCAAATTTATCCTATGTGTACATTTTGTTATTGTATTTAAGTTGTTTCAATTAATAAATTTGTAACTGTATTTTCCTATAGAACAATACATATTGTAGAGTTTACATTATTGAAGGTATGGTATTTTTTCCCCCTTTTTTTTTTGATATGTAGGGTGTTGTGAAGTACCTTGGTAGAGATCTTTGAATAAATTTTAATAAACAATTTCTTTATTTGGAAGAAGCAGGCATGTTGCAGATAGAATTGTGGTGTAGACTGAAATGTATCACTGTGGAAAACATTTGCCATATGATCACAAATATATTCATAAATACACACTTATACATATATATTTTATAATGTAATAATTTATTTGCTAATACCTGTTAATGTTTTTAAATGGCAAATATCATAGGGCTTATATGTACTGGTATATTTTGTTGAACAATAAGCAGGTTTGAGAAACATTGATAGACATCAATTAATATCCATGTGAGATCTTTTATACCTTTATGTTTTTTTAATAATTGGAACAATATTCTTATCCTTAAACTTCCTAAATTTATTTAAAACTTTACAAACATAGATTACCCATGCTTTTGTCATGGTGATCAAGTTTGGGTAAGCATATATCACTATTTTTATATTAATTGTTTGATTATGCTGAAATAAGCAGGTTTGAGAAACACTGATGAACATTAATTAAGACTCATGTGAGATCTTTTTATACATTTTATGTTTCTTAATAAATGAAACAATATTCTTATCTTTAAATTCCTAAATTAATTAAAAACTTAACAAATCCATGCTTTTGTTATATCAACCCCACTTTATCTGGGTTGTAATCCCATATGGTAGATTAATTAAGCTGTCACCTAGACTCAAGCCTCGACCACGTCTATAACTTTTAGAGGGCTTCATCATCAGCTATTGTCGGTCCACTGCTAGACAAATGTTTCAGGATGTCGACGCCAAATTAATCTTTTTCTCTTACTGTGTTACGCCATTTCACTCTTCCCTAATAATTATTCGATCTCATCTCTTAATCTAGTTTACGTTGTTTTATCACTTGTTCGTTTTGCCATCCATGGGGTGTGTTGCTGTTTGCATTTGTTTGTATTCCAGCTGCTTCAAGTTCAACAACCAGAATGAAAACCACTGAGCCAAACCACATTTTTACCATTATTGTAATAATAATATTAATTTTAATATTATTTTATTTATTTGTATTCATTCCCCTCCACCACTATAGCTTGGCTAGGCATTCCTACTACTGCGACCAGTGTGTGGCTATTTTATATAGGTCGATAAAACACGAGTACTGTACGATATCTCGATAATAGTTAGCTTAATCCTAACCCTCTTCAGCGTATTAGGCATAGGCATAGATCCCGGGGGGGGGGGAAGATGGGGGATATATCCCCCCAAATATTTCACAAGGGGGATGGTCCATTGTATCATCTCCCCCCCCACCCCAATATTTTGACTATGTATGGGATAAAATGGAGCTTTACACACTTCAAAAGACTGTCACAGAAATAATTTGCACTGTCTTATGCGCTTTCAAAGATGATGTAAGATGTATTAATGTTGATAACAAAATTATTTTATCTGGTACCAATCTAAGCTCTTCTTTCCTTAGATGTTAGATGTGCTTGCAAAGACAGTTATATTTCACACTGAAGTGTGTACGACATCAGTAAAGATATGTCAATTCTAAGAATGTTTAAGGTTATATCGGGTGCTGAGGAATTTATTGATTAGGCCTATAATAGCAAATTGCATCAATTTATTTTGCAAAAACAAGGTTTCCAGCTTCACCAGGCGCATAACAGGGGTCTTGGGTCAGAATGGGTATTTATTTTCCCGGTTAGTAATTTACCATAGACACCCCGCCACACTCCCCAAATAGAAAACAAACATAGGGCTTATCTTATTTATAATATAGGCCACACACGTGTGTTTTGAAACTAAATATAAGCATTTTTATCATGGTTTTATTTATTACAAACATACTCTTTCACCATCAATACACATTGAGGCCCTTCTTTTAGGTTAAAACTATCTAACTTAAATTTTTCTTTCTTGAGTTTGGGACTATTATGTGTTTAAATATCTCAAAAGGATAAACCTTTAAAAAAAAACCAACTAATTTCATTGGAATTGATGAAAACTCTCTAAAATGTGCAATTTATAGAGGAAATTGGCCTACCATAACAAGAAATGCGCGCAAAGAATTTGAGAATTTTAGGCACTTTCAGAGGATGCATTTGTCAAGGGGTGGGGAAAGATTTTCCAAAGATAGATTTTTTTCCCTTGTCCCCTGGTGTTTTTAATTCTAATTACTTTGGAATTGATCAAAACTCCCTAAAATGTGCAATTTTTAGAGGAAATTGGCCCATGTTAACAAGAAATGTGCGCGAAATTTGAGGTTTTTAGGCGCTTTCAGGGGATGAAAAGGGCATTTATAAAGAGGTAGGGAAGATTTTCCAAAGATAGATATTTTCCCCTTGTCCCCCAGTGGTTACGCCATCAGGCAGCATAGATCAAAGGAGTTATGACAGTTTTTGAAGTGGAGAAGGGGTTGCAGGGTGTTGTGAGTCTGGTCATTATGATATTCTTTTTCTATC
>NW_022744966.1:632124-633696 GCF_011630105.1 Anneissia japonica | reverse complement strand
GTTACAACACTGGCTAACACACCAATCATACTTCCCCCCCCCAATGAAAAATACTTTTCTACGCCACTGATATTAGGCACGTATTTTTTCGACATTAAATGTGGAATACCCTGGCTCTACTACTTGGCTAGTAGTGTAGGAGTAGGCCTAGGCCCAGGCCCTAGGTTGTGTCGTCAGTTTCTGTTGTTATTTTTTATGGGATTGTCAATGCATAGATCTACGTACGTAGGTACGACGAGAGCCAAGTATATTTTTTGCGATAATTTAATTACAATTCCCCCTGACGAACACGGATAAACTGTCTGTAAAGATATCAAAATGCAGAGGCTTTCGACCCACTCGAGTTTCTCATTATTCCATCCATATGTTTTCCCGTTTTTATTTCATACCCTCTTCGCTGCCGCTGTTTGGTTCCTGGACGAATTTTTGGTAATTATACCCTCTTCGCAGCCGCTATTTGCTTCTTAAAACGTCTTAACAGCCACTATTTGGTTACTGAGACATCTTTTTGGTAACTGCGCATGCTCGACATGGCTTGGTAACGTCACTTACTTCCAAGAGCATGCTCACTGTGTTTTTTTTTAAATTAATTCACGGACGTTATTTGGTAACTGCGCATGTGCATAGCTTAGTTCGGAATTCCCATTTCTTCGTAGAAAAAGCTACCTCTACCTACAGTTTCTTAATGACTATTTCTTCTTGGACTGCTGTAGGCATAGCTATTTTGAAGAAGGCCTAAAATAAAACTAAAATGTTTTAATACCTGCTGAAATACATCGTTTTTTCATTTAGATCTCCATTTTTCACTAAGTCCATGCGACGTTTTTTTTCTGTTGTATACGTATGAGTAGTCATATGAAGGTACTATATCCCCGACAGTTGGCTGTGCAGCAATGTACCCTTTGAATGCAAACTGAAAAAAGGTGAAAATATAAAGGCAGCCGACTGTCGGGTACAACGATTATCTAGCTTTCCACAAAAACATGAGGCCTAAGCTAGGCCTAGTTCAGTATTACTGCGATGCGAGGGTAGTTAGATCGTTCAATCAATGATATCGTGTTATCGTCTAATACAATTAAATAATGTGTGTAATATTTAAGAATGCACCACGTGGGTCGCTTTCTTTGTTATGCGGTAGTAGTATACGTAGCAGAGTGACGGCAGAAAGCTAAGCCTAGCTTAGGGCCTAGATCGTGTACGTTCTTGATCATCGTAATGAAAACTTCGGGTGACAGACGATTGGGCCCAACTGGTGTGGATGATCGGACCCAAGATATTTTCAAATAAATTGTAGTCCTTAGCAGGCCACTGCCAGCACCCCCACTTCCGATATCGTTCCAAACTACTCAGTAAAATGAAAATACTGTATACCTAGCTAGGCCCTATGCCTAAGATATTTTTCAAAGAAATTTGCTAAAACGTTACTGTAATTTGCCTGTCGAATTACATTACCAATGTGGTATGAAATCACTATTTTGAGCCATAAAGACTCCCCCTGTATTTTTCAACCACCACACAAATTTGACCCAACGTACATATAAGTATGTATGTTATAATGTATGTATGTATATG
>NW_022744966.1:628294-631475 GCF_011630105.1 Anneissia japonica | reverse complement strand
GTATATACGCACATATATATATGTATATACATATATATGTATATATATACGTATATGTATATATATACGTATATGTATATATATATACGTATATGTATATATATATACGTATATATGTACGTATATATGTATATATATATATATATATATATACGTATATATACTTCTTAAAGTCATGTATCATGCATAGGAACGTTGACGCCTGCAAGGCTCTGGTTTACTCTGCAAAAGTTGCCTCAAAAAGAAGCCCATCTCACTAATAACATTTTTTTTTTTTGCAGCAGAAATAGCGGCCAAATTTTCTGGTAAATTTTCATATGAGAATCAAACAGTTTATTTGAAAACCTCAAAATTCGAAAAAAAATAATTACAAATCATGAACATGCAAAGAATTCTTTTGGGTAGTTAATATCAAAGGCAACTGCTGCAGTAGTTAGTAACAAACACTTCTAAATAAAAGTGGCAGGGCTGGAAATTAACTTTTTTTTTTTCTTGGTAGCACTGCCAAAATTTTCTGGCACCCCCTCAAAAATTTCCCGGATCTCATGAAAATGACTCTACTATTTGGCCGTTTCAGCGATTGTGGATGCCCTTAAATAATTAAAGCATTTAGTACTTTACGGCGTGTTTTTAAAGTCTTAATTATACATCATTAGCTTCAATTCTGTAAATTAAAAAATGATATAAATTGATTTTAAATTATTTTTGTATATATAGGTCTAATATATAATGTTTGTATTGAATGTACTGATTTGTAATTACAACATTTTCAGCTGTATAGCTGCTTATTATAAATGTACTGTATGTTTTTATACCTGAATAAATAAATAAATAGAAAAAAATTGTTTTGATGTTGAACACATCGGAAAAATTATAAGTGTTGTAGAAACATGCCCATAAGTTGGTATTTGAATGCTGTATGTCATATATTTATATCAAAGTCTTGTAATTTTCTTTCATTAGGCAGGAGATGTGATGACATGTAATATGACAAATATAGAGATTATCATATACTGGATGAGGTTGATATATACGTATGCTGTCCCAGTAGACTCAGAAGAGAGTAAGGAAGTCAAAAAGCCTCAAATTGTACTAGTAGGTACTCACAGTGAGAGCCTATCACAAAAGGAGGTATGTATTCTGAAATCAGCTAAATGCCAAAATCAACTGACCTTTTGGGCTTTGACCTCTATCATTAAACGCAAAGATTGAACCTTTAATCGTTTCTTTTTGACTATTCTACAGAGGCATTAAATAGATTCACAAAAGAAGTTCTGGTGATAAATTAATTGAACGAACACATGTAAATTGTTTTAAAATTGAAAGCAAAGCATCGAGCGGTGGTGGATATGGTAGGAAGAATCCCCCTCCCATCGTTAGAAATTTGAAACAAATTATGACTCCTAGCGGTTCTTATATTAAGTGGGCATTTATATGACTAATAACGTTTAGAATGGACCAATCACTGTTAGTGTTCCTAACTCCCTATCTAGGCCATTAATCTAACCATTCTTTACTATCTATTCTGTAGTCCCTGGTTCTTGATTAATTCGTTGGAAGGGCCAAAACATTTTGTAGAGTTGATCTCATTGGCCAAAGACAATTTCCGCCAAGTTGGAAGCAGTTAAAATTACCTGGGTGATTAATTTCTGTGGGATACATCATCTTCTGCTCGTCATCACGTATTATATTATAAAATGTAAAACAAATATAAAAAAAAACATACAAAACAGTCACTATAGAAAATATAACAATTTACAAGTAAAATACAATGACTACCATTGACAAAATAATTGAATTACAATTATGATTATTTTTATTATCCTTATTATTATTATTATTATTGGTTCCTATGCTACTTGCAAGCATAGGAACTTTTAAAATCCTGCTCGTGTGTATGTAGTATGTACGTTACTAGTATGTTACGCAGTTTTTTGTAAACATGCAATCGTTACTTTCCAGACATCTGTTTTTGTGCGTCCGTACCCAAGCTAATCTGGATCTTTTGTTGTGCCCTATTCATAGTTTTCTATTTTGACAAATATTAAAGCCATACTAATGAGAGACAATACCCCCCACTCTTGAAAAGACTAGTAAACTGTATGATAAGAGGAAAACATTTATGGAATGTTGTGTACTCTCGTTGTCCAAACTAACTGTCTTAAATGTGATGGATCGGACTCCAGGGACTTTCCTGGCTGGTATGGATATAAAACTTTATCTGTACTCCAAAAACCTCAATTTTATACTATTGCAGTTTGGATAAGGTTCTACAGCTGACAAAATAGAATTGTGTCATTTTCAACAAGATTGCTGTAGTCTGGGCCTAGCTATTAATTTAATTAATTTATCAAAGCCCTGGATTCTTTTGAATAGGCCTAGCCTACCCTACGCAAATTCAACACATTATTTAATAATACGTACAGTACCTGTTGTTTTGCTGTACTGCTCAGCAAATTTAATTATTACCAATAAAATTGATGCGATTTTTATATTGTTTTTGCGTGCATTTCTTTAGGTCTGATTATGTTTTTCCAAGCACACATTCTTCGTTGGGTAATGCTGGTCGGCAGTCTAGTTGTAAACAGAATAGGTCGCGCCCCTAAAAACTCTGCCTGCCCACCAATTGGTCCATTTTCGTGGGGTGTTTGCACTAGACATTAGACTTGCCACAAGTCTCTTATTTTTTTTAAAAATTATTTTTCTCATTCTGGACAGCGCCACCAACGAGAAAGTTAATTTAGAGATAGACGGAATAAGCGACTTGTAAAACACTGAAGTCAGGCACCAGGATGCCAAAAGAATGACGTAATCTTATATTCCGTATTTGGATAAATGGGCGGACCGAAATAAACAATTTCAACCAATCAAATGTTCATATTTTTGGAGCCACGAAACTGATTCACTGGCCGCTCGCGTCGACTAGTTAGGCATGACTAAATTTAAATAGTCCTCCCTAATAAAACGGGCCTAAAATATTTAGAATAGACCCTAAGACTAATTTTGGCAATGGCAAAAACAATTAAGCCTAGACGGCATACCATACAAATACAACAAAACTTTAACTTTCCAGGAGGATGGCTCAGGCCTCGTCTGAGTAGTAGGCCTAGTAGAGGCTTGGCGTATTTTTAACTTACAGAGGCCTACCTTTTTAACAATATTCTACTCTAAAGGCCTAAAT
>NW_022744966.1:622742-628150 GCF_011630105.1 Anneissia japonica | reverse complement strand
GCACGCATGAATCGTTTGCCCAGGCCCTAATTCGAAAAAAAAGAAATCGAGTATGGGACGCCAATTAAATTAGGTATGGCGCGCACTAAGTGCAATAAAGAGTGAGTAACCTAAAATTAGTGCCTGGAACCATGGAGGTATTATGCTGGAACCCAGGCTAACTAGACATGTGCTCCGGCTGTGATGACGTCAGATCGCTCAAAGTTTCATAGTGCGTGACAGTAAACAAGCTCGGTGAAATCAAGAATGTTTTGTTTAACAAATTTATAAAACAAAGCAAAAAACAAATAAGAAACCCTTATGGCATTATTTCAGAGTCAAATCTAAATAAACCTAACAAATTAGATTTTATTCTCTACAAATTTCCTCTGTAATAAAATTAGCAACATGTTTTGAATAGCATCTTGAGGTGCATTTGCAATAAACACTGACGAATCTAACGAATTTGAATTAGACGTCTACTAAAAAGAATAACCAGTAGGAACTTGCTTTGTCGAGTTCCGTCTTTATTTCAGGTTGATTCCAAATGGTTTTTAAGGATTGAAAGCAAGCATACACTAATTAAAACACTTCATAATTAACCAACAAAACGTCTACTGGCGTGTCATGTTAATCAACGGATAATATCCATGGCAATGCGAATACAGCTAAGCGTCGTCTCGTTTTCACAGCGTGTGGTATGCTTGTCGTTAAATGATGTCTATTTAACTATCGTCTGGTTTTTCCAGTGAGTGTTACCATAGAGAAAATAGAACTGTTCTATTTTCTCTATGGTGTTACCGTCCTGAATTGGACAAATCGTCCCAGATTCGGAATAGGGAGTTCATGTTTTCAGGAAAGTATTTTATTAAAAGACGAATAGGAATAATTTTAGGACAATGTTCGGTTTTGCGTGAAATTCGATTTTGTGGGCATTGAGTACACATAGTATTGTTCTATGTTAATATTTTTTTTTTTTCGAAAATTTGCAAGTCGAAATCTGTATAACTCGATCCTTTTATGCCAGTCCCATTAGATTCGACTTAGGCGGAGTCGACTGTATATAGCCTACATATAATATATTAGCAAATACATCATTATTATTAATAACTGATGAGGATGATGATGCTAATTAATTATGATTTTGATGTTAATGATGATATTAATGATAATGACATGTTGATGTTGTGGATAATAATGACAATGATGCTGATAAACATAATAATAATAATGAAATTAATATTAATAACTGTTCTCAATTACTTCATGTCAAAATCATATTCATATGTACATATATCATGTACTGGTACATGTATATATAAATATAAGCCTATATTATATATATATATATATATATATATATATGTATATATATGTATATACAACATTTTATTGCACTACGCACTTCTAGCACCTGATGATTGCAATGATTACATACGATAAAACTGAAACTATCTGCCGTTAAATGTGTTTGTCATCTCAAATTAAAACGAGCACTCCCTCGTTAGTTGCCATATCTACATGATCGAAAATAGAGTAGTGCAATATTTTACGAATGCCCGCATAGGAACCGTGGCCCTCGCAGAGGTCTGGTTATGATTATTATTACTATTATTATTATTGTTATTGTTATTATTATTATCATTATTATTATTATTATCATTATCGTAATTAATACAGTTAAAATTATCATTAATATTATTATATTGATAATGAATTATCTTCTAAACCTCTTGTTGAACTGGGTGATGCCAGAGGGGATAAATGACTTCGCATAACGGTTTGTTTTTGCTCTGAGTAGCCTCATTCTACCACTTGGATTAAGTTGGTTAATAATAGCATGATGGAGTGAATAGAGGTATCTAACTCAATACGATGGAAGGTTCTCTGAAGATGTTCTAGATACACCTCACTAATGGAGGGCAACTGTAGACCAATCATTTTACAAGCCTGACGGATGAAAGTGTCAATACGTCCTTTATCCACTCGGGCAGCATTACCAGCCCAACAAGCAAGGCCATATGTCCAAACACTACAAACAACAGATCTATAAAAAGAAAGTAACATAGGTTCACTTGAATTAAATTTAAATAGAGTTCTCAAACAATACATTCTAGGATTTAATTTTTTACACAGGAAGTCAATATGATCACTCCAGCTCAATCGATTGTTAAAAACAATGCCCAGATATTTATAATTATCAACTATTTCTATTTCTTCTCCTTTTATGATTATTGTTGAAATTGAAATTTATGTTTGGTTCTAAAGTCAATAATCATCTCCTTTGTTTTTGTATGATTAATTTGTAGGTAATTATTGTCGCAAAATTCAACAAACCTTTTTATTTCGTTACGATAATGTGTGTCGTTATCTGAGATAATGAGGCTGATTGTGCTGGTATCATCAGCGAATTTTACAAGTCTATAACTTAACTTAACTGTACCCTGCGGGACACCCGTATCAGAAGTAAGAATTTCGGATTCAACTTCATTTATTTTCACAAATTGTTTCCTATCACAAATTTAAAATTAAACGTACAATTGGACGGGGGAACAGCATATCCAACATTTTTCTCGCAAGAACATGGGGCTGTATAGTATTGAATGCCGACTGAAAGTCAAAATACATGATACGTGCAGAATGGCCTTTATTTGTATTATCAAGATGTGAGTATAGACTGTGTAATTTATGGAGTATTGCATCGCTGGTACTCCGTGATGATCGATAAGCGAATTGCAATGGATCTAAAACCTTTTTCACATAGGGTTCCATAAGGTAATTCTTAAAATAATGCGTTCCAAAGTTTTCATAACAACAGAGGTAAGCGCAACGAGCCTTAGATCATTCATACAAGTAATTTTTGGTTTTTTGGGTACCGGTATTATGCATGAAAGTTTCCAGAGATCAGGGAATGTATGATTTAAGAGACAAAGATTAAAAATGTAAGTAAAAATACCATCAAGATGAGGAGAGCAGACCTTAAGTACTCGTGGTGGGATCTTGTCTGGACCAGCAGCCTTCGATGGATTGAGTTTCATGAATTCATTATGAATATCAGAAATATTAACAATGAATTTAGGGTCCTCTTCAGTGACCCGACACGAGTTAAACAAGGACCTCCTCTCTTCCTTAAAATCATAACCATTAAAACGATTATAAAATTCATTTAGCTCATTTACATATTGCACTGTTACATTCGGAATTGGGGTAGGTATATTACCACCATTTGTGTAGCCATCAGGAGTTTCATACCCTGCCAGACTTTTTTCATATTGTTTGACTTAAAGTTTTGTTCGACTTTTTTCCTAAATATATTCTGTGGCAGATCCAGGAATTCAAAATAGAGGGGGCCCGGGGATCTACTTTCACAAATGCAGGATATATACCAAGTCGGCCCCACCATGGTTGGGCTGAGGTAAAATTTGAATATAATTTTCTTTATATCTTTATATAAATACAGGTACTTTTTGTTTTAATGTTTATTACGTGCATAGAAGTCTCCGCAATATGTGCTCTAAGTCAACCATTATTATATAGGCCTATCTCATTAATGTGTTTTAAATAATTAACTATTATTTTGTTTTTCCTCGCTGGCCAAATTGAGTTGCATTGCGGGCCTCTTAGGAGCCAAGGATATAGACTGACAAATTATGGCGAATTTTTATTACTTATTTGATAGGCATAGAGTTACTATAATATGACTTCATGTAGGCTATGCTTTCTAATGTTGAAATCAGCTTCCAAAACCAAAACATTTTGAATGAAACAAGAAACAATGTATGCAATGTAACCATAAATTAAGTGAAATTCTATAATTTGGAAATTTTGCATGAAATCTGTCAACCACGCTTTCACCTATCACAATGTATTCCAACCATCATGAGGCTATCTAAATGAGCATTTGTCATAAGAGAACGCAAGTTATTTTTTATTAGTCTCATTGAATTATTATTATTATTATTATTAATATTATTATTGTTATTATTGTTGTTGTTGTTGTTGTTGTTGTTGTTGTTGTTGTTGTTGTGATTACAATATGGTGGCTAAACGAATATTACATGTAAATATTTTTTTTTTAGTTGTTTGTTCCCCGACAAAATTTATCGTCTTCCCCGATGGGGGGCTATAGCCCCAGCCCCTCTCCCCTCTGGCGCCACCACTGGAGCAAGCTTTAAAAGGCCATAAATTGAATATAGGCCTATATAAACAAATTTATGAGATATATAACATATATAATACTGGGCCTACAATAAGAGACCTGATAATAAAATAGGCTTTAACGTACTAGTGTAAACGGAAGAAGATCTATTAATGGAAGAAGGTAAAATCGCGAATACTATTGTTATAATGAAATGAATATGCTCTACAAGTTAATTGTGTATGTAATCTATGTTGCAAGTGAAATAAATTTGATTTTATTTGATTTTGATATGAATATTAAATAATTTTTTTCCACATGAAATCAAGGGTGTTGCCCAGGCAACTAGGGCAACATCCCCTGTTTCCAACACTGAAAAGATTAAATTTACTTAGGAAACAACCAACTTTAAAATGAAGACAAGGGGAAGAATGTTACCTTGCCTTAACCTTGTATAATTCAAAACCAGATTAAGCCCTCAATTGTTTCACTTTAATTATTCAGATTGAAGAACAGTTTGGAATAATTTTCGAAAGAATTAAAGGTACTCCGTATGAAAGTCATGTGAAGCGAACAATTTACGCCATCGACAACAAGTTTGCATCACAAAGCGAGGTGGTGGATGAACTTAAACGTGTTGTTGATGGATTTCTTACAACGATGCATGAGACGATCCCGCTCAGGTGGCTGAAATTTCAACAAATATTGCAGGAGATTGGTAGGACAACTATGTGCAAGACTTACGATGAAGTATGCTTTTTATTATACATTTGTATAGAAAAGTGTATCGAATCATGAATTGCACGATTATTATTATTATTATTTACTTGTGAAATTAATGTTGTGTACTTTTTATTGTATTAGGTCTGTAAAGTTGCACATGAATGCGAAATTTACAAAAAGGACAGCATCCGCACCCTCCTAAACTACTTACACGATCTTGGTATCATTCTGTTCTTTGAGAACCACAAACTTCTAAAGCATACAGTAATAACAAACCCACGGAAGTTGATCGACTTCTTGAGAAAAATCATCACAGTGGTAAAACCTGTTGACAAGGTAAATGTGATTAAAAAAATATGTCTGTTAGCAATCATGTGGTAAGATACTGCGATTAATAATTTCTTCTCAATTATCACACTTTCAGTGGGCTACAATGATGCCACTTTGGAATAAACTTGATAATAAAGGTATACTGGAGGAGAAGTTAGCCGAACATCTTTGGTGGGAAGAGCTCAGAATAGACTTCGAGGTCTTCTTGGAGTTGATGAAGCAGTTTGGACTGCTGTGT
>NW_022744966.1:620830-622483 GCF_011630105.1 Anneissia japonica | reverse complement strand
TATACATACACATATAATATATACACATATATATATACATGCATATATATATATGTATATACATATATATACATATATATATATATATATGTGTGTGTATGTGTGTGTATATATATATATGTGTGTATATTTATGTATATATATATTTATGATAAAATAATTATATGTTCTGCAATATGGATTCTTTGGCTTGGTTGTTACTCTGAGTTTCGCGCCCTATAGCGATCGTCTGACAGGTGGCAGCCTAAGATTGGTGATTGTGCATTGGAATAAACTTGATGAAGGAATCCTGGAGGAAGTGTTAGAAATGAGATTAGCAAAGATGAAACTTGCTTTGAGGACGTTTTGGAACTAAGGAAGCAGTTTGGACTGCTGTGCGAGAGGATCTGGGTACTGTATTAAAAATCATGTGTTGCAATGACAACACAATATGTATATATTTTTTTAAAAAGATTCATTCTAGTTTACCTTACATATTTTATATATAGCAATATGTTTTATTTTAAAAATGAGTATAAAAATAATTGCATATTTCTCCCAATTTTTCTTTTATGTGTTTTTATTGAAGAATCTGGAGAGTACACATCGGTCATTTTTTGTACCCTGTCGACTGAAACATAGCGCAGACAATATGGCTATTAAGTCAGACTCAGATCAGATGGTATCCCTCTATATGGTCTCCGAGGATTTCATCCCTGATAGTATCTTCCATCCTCTAGTTGTCAGCTTGATTAGAATGGTACAAGACATGGGCTACATGGCTGAATTAGAGTTATTTAGCAACTATGCAAACATCCGGCTAGGACGTGATCACACTCTCAGCTTGGGACCGGTAGTCATTGATAACAAACCCTCATTGAAGGTAAGATGTTATGGATGTCTTTTCAGTCATAATTGAAGTGATACCTGGTGGAGCTATCATATTAAATTTTACACCTTCTTTATGTTTTGTATTGTAATGCATAAAACCTTTGGCTACACCTCTTCCTTTTATTAAAATTCTTTATTTATTAAATTTATTATAAAGGGACGAAATATCAGGCGAATTCGCCACCTTTTTACCGAACAAGCACTTATGAAGATTGTTCATGCATTCATCACTTGTAGGTTGGACTATTGCAACAGCATTCTATATGGCCTTCCTGATAAATTAATCTCAAAATTGCAGCGTGCGCAAAATATGTCTGCAAGACTTATCTCAGGAACTCCACGTTTTCATCATATCACTCCTATTCCTGTCTCTTATACACATCTCCACCACTGGAGCAAGCTTTAAAAGGCCATAAATTGAATATATCTTTCACCTGTGTACATAAGCGACATGCTAAATCTTCGGTCGATGTCATGTATACGGTCACTGCGATCGTCAACTAGCAGTTATGTACTTACCAGACGCTCTTCTAGGTTGAAATCCTATGGTGATGGAGCCTTCAGTGTTGCTGCACCTATCCTCTGGAACCAGTTACCATCTGACTTAAGAGAATCTACAAGTTTAAATATTTTCAAGTCAAAGCTCAAGAAATTCCTGTTTTGTTGATTTGCCGACCTCTGACCCGAAACCTTCATTTATTAATTATGGGAATAGTTCAACCAATTATTTAAGATGGTTTATTTTAGTGTATGTAAGTGTAGATTAGGATTATAGTGTCCTGG
>NW_022744966.1:596155-616893 GCF_011630105.1 Anneissia japonica | reverse complement strand
CCCATCAGAGCCATTAATAATAATAATATTAATAATTTGCCGCAAATATAGTAATAATATCTAATAATATTAATAATTTTAAAAAGTACTTAGACCTACTCCCAGAGCTACTCATAGGAGCTAAAAACTAGTGATGGTGAAGTTTATAATCTAACACTCCCTCTTAAACTTTACATATACTTTTGAACAATTTTCACACTTCACCACTAAAATAGATTACATAGCAAAGCTGTTTTATGTTTAGAACAAATAAAGAAATAAAAAATCTTTCTTAATACAAAAAAGCAAAAATAAAATAAATAAATAAATATGACATTGACTCTCAACACAGTAAGAGTTTGTCAATTCTGTTTCTACTCAAAGGTTTAGTGAATACATCAGCTGTATTAATTTCTGTTGGAATATATTCCACAACTATATTTCTTATTTCAACTTCTGATCTTACGAAGTGGAACTTTATGTCAATATGCTTTGAATGTTGGTTACTCACGTTATTTTTGGCAAGACAAATGGAACTCTGGTTATCAACATAGACTTTTACAGACTTTGTTTGAACACACATCATATCAGAAAACAGTTGTTTGAGAAATAAGGCCTCCTGTGAGGCTAGACACAAAGCGATATATTCTGCTTCACATGTTGATAGTGCCACAACTGGTTGCTTTTTACTCTACCATGAGATAAGTGAAGACTGATGATTCAGATTGAATCCGTAACCACTAATGCTACGCCTGTCTTGAGCCATTCCCCAGTCAGAATCACTATATCCGACGAGGTCCAAATTGTCAGTTTTGACAAACTTTAATGCCCTGTACTGAGTACCTTTAAGGTAACGAAGTGTTTGTTTGGCAATGTTAAAGTGAGATTTCATGGGCTTAGACAGGTGTTGCGATAGCTTGGTTACGACAAAGCATAGATCAGGTCTTGTACAAACCATAAGATAGATTAAACTACCTATAATTTCTCTATAGAGAGACACATTGTCAAAAATTTCGTCATTTTCAACAGGCTTATTCATACCAATTTCACAAGGTATTGACTTGGCTTTACAGTTACAGACATGTTAAACTTCTTCAGTATCTTTTCAATGTATTTACTTTGACACATTTCAATACTACCTTCGGCACACTTGAATTCAATTGCTAGAAACGATGTTAAGACACCCATATCTTTCATTTTGAACTTATTGTGCAATAGCTGTTTTACATCATTCAACAATTGATCATTACTTGCTGCGATAATGATATCGTCAACCCAGATAACCAAGATACACTTTTCATTATCATTTGATTTGACATACACACATGGGTCCGACTTTGACTGTGTAAAACTGTTTTGAGATAAGTAACTATGAATTACAGAATTCCAGTTCCTACCGCTTTGCTTAAGTCCATATAATGACTTTTGCAGTTTACAAACAAACTTTTCACCTCTATCATTACACTTTTCAAAACCTTCTGGCTGTTCTAGGTAAAGTTCACAATCAATGGGGGCGTTTAGATATGTGGTTTTCACATCCATCTGATGGACAATTAGATTTTCTTGCACAACAACCTGAGCAAGCATTCGAATGGAGGTAACATTTGCAGTGGGGGAAAAAGTCTCTTTGTAATCCACATTTTGCACTTGTGAATAGCCCTTTGCTACATATCTAGCTTTGTACTTTTCCTCCCCGTTTGAGTCTAGTTTAATGGCATAAACCCACCTACCACCTACTAAGGCCCTATCAGGAGGTTTATCTGTCAACACAAATGTATCATTCTCCAACAAAGAATCGTACTCATCTTTCATAGCCTTTTCCCATTCTTTACTTTCTGGGGATGACATAGCATCACTCTAATTTGTTGGCACATATGACAAGCTATAGCAATAATCAATGGTGTAGTTTACACTGTCATTAACACTAGAGTTCAGTTCTGTATTATCCTGACCAGTATAGTCAGTTGCATAGTCTTCGAAATGCTTTGGTCTGTGACGCTCCCTCTGTGGACGTGCTTGGCCACCTGCAACTCCGGCATCTGGTGCTGGTGGCGCTAATGTAAAAATAACAACTTGCACCAAATTTATGTAGGTTACTCAAGTTTGGTTTTTCACCTGTAAGAGCCTCAACTGGAGTTTTACCAAGTCTAGGATTATAGCACCTATTCCTAACATAAGCGGCAGCTATTATAGCATAAGTCCACAGACTTTTGGGTAATTTGCTTTCTAATAACATACACCTAGCCATTTCAAACAATGAGCGCCATGCCCTTTCTGCCGTACCATTCTGATGTGGAGAGTGGGGCACTGAGAACTCATGTTTTATTTTGTTTTTACGCATTGATGACTTATACTCATTGCTACAATATTCACCAGCATTGTCTGATCTTAGTGTTTTAACGTTACCATAGGGAGAGGAATCCGCTACGAATTTCTCACTTGCTAACAAGGCATCACTCTTTTCTTTTAAGAAATACACAAACGTTGCACCACTGTAATCGTCAACAAAAGATATACAATAACTGAAACCTTCTTTAGCGACGGGCGTGACTGGCCCGGCTAAGTCACTGTGTACAAGTTGCAATGGTTTACTGGCCTTTTTATCTGGCTCCCTGTTACGATATTTTGTCATTTTACCTTCTACACAGGTGTTACACTCAGAAGCATTTTTGTCAGTAATTTTCATACCATCAACAACCTTTTCCAGCTTCAATATGTGATTGACATTGCAATGACCAAGTATCTTGTGCCAATCGTCAACAGAGTATGCACCAGTTTTAGAATTGATCGTGTTATTTAGGAAGAATAAATTCCCCTGTTTAGAGATAAGAAATTTGGTCCCATCTGGTGCATGCATCTCTGATGAGTCCGGCCCAAAATTTACAGAAGCACCTTTCTTGTTGGCTGACCCTACTGAAAATATGTTCTGTTTGTAAGACAGAATGTACAATGCATTTTCTAGTATTATATCATGAGATTTACCATCAGAATCATGTATAGTTGTACTAGCAACACCTTTACCTATAACTATACCGCTTGTCCGGCTACCATCGGCAAGCTCAATGAGGTGATTTTCTGGTTTGACACTCTCGTCAAGATCTATAAACTTTGACTTATCTTTGAAAATGTGTGACGTAGCACCTGTATCGACTAACAATGCATTTTCACTTATTTGAACACTGTTAGCAGAGTCTAGATCAACACCAACTTTAAAAACAAAAGAATGTTTCTGTTCATTTTCACCACTAGATGTCGCTGCACTGTTTTGGCGCTGTCCTGTCGAATCTTCTTACTGCGGCACTCACTCGTGTTGTGCGATTTCTTCTTACAGTTTTCGCACCAACGACTGTGACCCTGCCCTTTGGGTTTCTGCGATTTGCTGCTTTTACACTCTGGAGATTTTATGGCCAGGTTTGCCACAAGCATAGCAGACGATCGATGAACCTTTGTTGGCCATGTGCATTACACTGTCCTCACTGAGGTGAGTGAGGGAGGATTTTCAGTCTCCTTGTGGCTCCTGAGGGCTTTCTTAAAGTCACTGAAGGTCATCGCTGATTCATGTTGCACGATAATTGTAGAGAACGTTTTGTACTCTGGTGGGAGACACTTGAGCACCATAGCTATTAAGAGAGAGTCACTAACAGTCTCTTTGGCCTGTTTGAGGGATTGGGCGGCTGTCTCTGCACGGAGAACATAGTCAGTTACAGTTTCACTAGGGGACATTTTTGAGATGTAAGTTCAGTATATAATGCCAAGATGCGTGGCTTACCGGTACCCAGGTAATGTCCTCTTTGTATCTGGAGTGCTTTCCTACCATTATCTGGAGCCTCATTTAGTACTAAGGATAAACTTCGGTCATCTAAACACTGGATCAATTCAGCAAATGCCTCTGCATTCTTCGCCGATTCATCTTCCTCTGGCTCTACGCCTCCTGGAGGAAGGATGGTAGCATGCAACCTTTGTATACGCATGTACCCTAAGAACTTTGCTTCCCATAGCTTATATCTGCTTTCTTCACCATCAAATAGTATACGCTGCCTGGGCCCATAACCTGTTACACTCATATTTACTACTTGGAGTAATGGTGGATGAGCTTTTAGTCAAGATTTAACAAGATAAAATAACAACACATGTAACTGCTTCAACTGTTTATTATCAAGTGCCAAGAAAAACGGAAATGACATAAGTTGACAGTGGAACATGCGATATTATTAACTATAGAGGTCGCTACGTGATGGTGAAGTTTATAATCTAACACAGTGTGCATCATGATACCATGTGATATTAATCCGTTGCTATCAGCGACACAATGCATTCAACCAACACCATCGTTTTGATGGTAAATTATTAGGTTTTAAAATACCTATTCCAGAAAGCCTATTCTAAACCATTAAGATTATGAAGTCATTCAGGCATAATGAATGGTAACCAATGTCCAGAGGGCGCCACCTGGTGTTGTGGCAACACGATTTTGGTATGTTATTACAGTAATAATTATAATAATTCAATTGTAAGCTACGCCTAATGGATCACGGACTCATCTAGGCACTTTACATATATTCGTGACACATGATATTTGATAACATTTTTTAACATTAAAACAAGTCTCCTGGTTTTTTGAAGAGACTAGAACCAATTGTATGACTGCTGATTATCTCCCAACCACCGACTTAAAGGCCAGTTTTCACTGATAGAGCAGGAACCCAGGGGTGTCAGAATAGCTGGAAAGTTAAATTTTTGTGTATATAGTAATGTTCTATGTGCCTGTCTATATAGGAGAGTGGGCATCTGCCGGTCCCATTGTGGTGGGTGTGGTCAGGAGGGGCATTAAAAGGGCCCCAAAAATTGAGCTAGATCAGCTTGTGAATTAACCCAATGAAACCTATCAGAATATATTCGGCATAGTTCAAGATATCACGAATGGACAATGCCAGACATTTTCAATGGTGGGGGGTGGGTGCCAGATGCAAAAAACCGGTACCCCAAAATTAAGCTAGATCAGATTGTGATTTAACCCGATGAAACCTACTGGAAAATGTTGGGCATAGTACCAGGTATCAGGAATGGTCACCGCCAGACATTTTTAATGGTGGGGTATACCTGCCAGACACCCCCAAATACCCCGCTCAAAAAATTGACCTAGATCAGCTTGTGAGTTAACCCGATAAAACCTACTAGAAAATGTTCGGCATAGTACCAGGTATCAGGAATGGCCACTGCAAGACATTTTTAATGGTGGGGTGTACCAGCCAGACACCCCCTTATAGCCCGCCCCCGAAAATTGACCTAGATCAGGCACCAGGTATCACGAATGGCCACTGCCAGACATTTTTGAGTGTGGTGTATCTACCAAACACCCCCTTATGGCCCGCCCCCTCCCAACCCCCAAAAAAGAAAAAAAAATTATCAAGATTATCTACACGTGAGTTCACCCGATGAATGTTACATGACATGACACGTTACCACATGAGTGACCACAATGACAGTCAAACATTTGTGGCGGAGTTATCCCGAGGAAACATATTGTTTAGCATAGAACCAGTGGCCACTGCCGAACATTTATAGTGGTGGGGTGTACCCACCAGACATCTCCTTATTTCCCACCACCAGAATTGACCTAGATTAGGTAATCAGTTAACCTGATGAAACTGTGTAAGATGTTCATTGTAGTCCAGGTTATTATGAATGGCCACCGTCAGACAATTCTGAAGGTGGGGTGTGTCTGCCCCCCCCCCCCCACACCTCTGTGTTAAATCGAAAATTTACTTTGGCCCTCCAATTGATTTTATGCCCACTCCTACTCTAAATAATATGAGTGGATTTTAAGGATAGAAGTGTGGGGTTAATAAGGGTGGGTGGAGAGCCTTGAAATTAGGTTTAGACTGGATGGAAAACTTCAAGGCTGGGTGACTCCACCTCCTCTCCCTCCCCCATAACTACATCGCTGAATTTGCAAAATGTATGCCTATCTTACAATACTATAATCTTTTATTATTTTTAGTAGTCAATATTACAGCAGTTTAATAATGAGATTCTATACAGGATTGAAAGTTTATGATTTCCAGTACAAATAAAAATTGTAATGGAACTGGGTTTAGTATACAGGAGATTGTGCTTCAAACAGGTTATTCCATTCGTAGAAGCCTTTTGACAAAAAGTGTTCCTTTGTAGGAAGAGTTGCCTAGGTTAAAACTCACTCGGACTATATGAAATTAATTATAGCTTGAATTGTTAATCTTAATGTAAGGAATACTACAGTAACTTCACGTTTAATTTTAATTACAATTTGAATTATATAAAATTAATGTCGTAAGTATATAGTTTGCCTATTTGCTAATTTGGTTTAGAAAAATCTAAAAACTTTTTTATTACAGGAATGTTAAACTTGCCTTATTTGCTCACTTGGTAGTGCTTAATAGATAATTTTTTGAATTGGTGCTATATAAGTATTTGTTAATTATTAGTATTATCTAATTAGTATCCTATTACTAATTTGATTAAAGACCAAAGTTTGTGATGATTTACCATCCACACTCGTGCACAGTTGAATATATCGTAGCACCATTCTTTTAGATGCCTTAACATTCTTGAAGACATTTTTTGAGTTCATTGAACATATGACTATATTTTCAGCGTAAGAAAAATAAAGCAATTAACTTACTCAAAATTCAAAGTTACATCCTATATTGGAAAAATGACTATACTGTATGTATTGGGGTATTAGAGGGTTACAGTAACTCATGAGATAATCTAGCTCTATTGAGGGGAATGGTATTAAAGGGGGAGGGGTATTAAGACGATGTGTGGCGGGTACATCCTACAATAACAAATGTCTGGCAGCGGCCATTTATGATACCTGGGACAATGCCGAGCATTTTACAATAACTTTCATCAGGTTAACTCACTAGATAATCTAGATCAATTTTGGGGGGACAAGGAGTATCATATTTTCTTTTTCATTTAATTTCTTTTTTTTTGTAAGATACCAGCAAGATAGTTAAAATTGGATGGTACAGTACTTGTTAATTATGTGAAAGATGTAGACATTCCTTATTTTTTGTCATGTATTTACTTATTTTAGTACCAGTAACATGGTCACTTTATATATATCATTCGGTTCTATTTAGTGAACATACACCTATGTATCAGCCGTACTCACTGAAGTGGTACGTTCTACTTACCTAAATACTGAAGTATTACTCTGCTCCTCCCACTAACAAAGAATTCTCACATGTGCTGCTTTTGTAGTGTAGATTCGTGTTAGTGTAAAATTTTTCTTTACGATATTTTAATGGATATTATGAACTAGAAAAATGTCTTCAAGAATGTTAAGAGACCTAAAAGAATGGTGCTACGATATATTCAACTGTGCGCGATTATGGATGGTAAATCATCACAAACTTTGGTCTTTAATCACTACTAATAATTGTACATAACAAATATACATAGCACCAATTCAAAATTTATCTAAAGCACTACCAAGTGAGCAAATAATGCAAGTTTAACATTCCTGTAATAAAAATGTTTTTAGATTTTTCTAAACCAAATTAGGCAAATAGGCAAACTATATACTTTTACGACATATAATTTGAATTTTATATAATTCAACTTGTAATTAACATTCAAGCTTATAATTAATTTCATATAGCCCGAGTGAGTTTTAACTTAGGCAACCCTTCCTAAAAGGGTACACTTTCTTCATCAAAAGGCTTCTATAACCTGTTCGTTGAAGCGCGAACTCCTAAACCCAGTACCATTACGATTTTTAATTGTAGGGAAATATACTCTACTGAATATTGGGCATTTATAAATTTTAAATCCTGTATAGAATCTCATTGTTAAACTGTTGTAAATATTGACTACTAAAAATATATATACTATATAGTATTCTCGAAGTTTTCCATCCAGTCAGAAGCTAATTTCATGGCTCTCCACCCACCCTTATTAACCCACACTTCCATCCTTGCAGTATAATAGACTCATATTTAGAGTAGGGGTGGGCATAAAAATCAATCGGAAGGCCAAAGTGAATTTTCGATTTAACACAGAGGGCCGAAACCTAGCTTTGTTGTTTCAAGTGCGTTTCCAAAAACCTTCATGCAGTGCTTTTATGTCATTTGATTCTCAGTTTGTTTTAATATTACTTTTTGCAGGTGATCAGTGTCGGGCCGTAAAAGACTAGGGGTTTTCTATCACTTTGCCCACCACAATGCCGAACACTTCACAGTTACTTTCATCACGTTAACTTACTAGATAATACTAGATAATCTAGGTCAATTTTTGGGGCGGCGAATAAGGGGGTGTCTGGCAGACACACCCCACCTTCAGAATTGCCTGGCGGTGGTCATTCATAATAACTTGGACTACGATGAAATTTTACAGTAAGTTTCATCAGGTTAACTCATTACCTAATCTAGGTCAATTCTGGTGGTGGGGAATAAGGGGATGTCTGGTGAGTACATGTCACCCCACCACTATAAATTTTCGGCAGTGCGGCCTCTGGTACTATGCTAAACATTTTCCAATATGTTTCATCGGGTAACTCCGCCACAAATGTTTGACTGTCATTGTGGTCACTCATGTTATATGTAACATGTCAGGTCATGTAACATTCCACAGGTTAACTCACTAGATAATCTTGATCATTTTTTTTCTTTTTTTTGGGTGGGGGGTGGTATATACGGGGGTATCTGGTAGATACACCACACTACCAAAAATGTCTGGCAGTGGCCATTCGTGATACATGGTGCTATGCCCATTTTTTGCAATGCGTTTGATCGTGTCGTGACTCACAAGCTGATCTATGTTATTTTTTGGGGGAGGAGGAGGGTATAAGGGGGTGTCTGGCGGGTACACCCCACCACTAAAAATGTCTGGCAGTGGCCACTCATGATACCTGGTACTATGCCGAACATTTTCCAGTAGGTTTTATCGGGTTAACTCACAAGCTGATCTAGGTCAATTTTAGGGGGCGGGCTATAAGGGGATGTCTGGCTTGTACACCCCACCATTAAAAATGTCTTGCAGTGGCCATTTCTGATACCTGGTACTATGCCGATCATTTTCTAGTAGGTTTTATCGGGTTAACTCACAAGCTGATCTAGGTCAATATTTTGGGCGGGGTATTTAAGGGGTGTCTGGCAGGTATACCCCACCATTAAAAATGTCTGGTGGTGACCATTCCTGATACCTGGTACTATGCCCAACATTTTCCAGTAGGTTTCATCGGGTTAACTCACAAGCTGATCTAGCTTAATTTTGGGGTACCGGTTTTTTGCGTCTGTCACCCACCCCCCACCATTGGAAATGTCTGGCATTGACCATTCATGTTATCTTGAACTATGCCGAATATATTCTGATAGGTTTCATTGGGTTAATTCACAAGTTGATCTAGCTCAATTTTTGGGGCCCTTTTTATTCCCCTCCTGACCACACCCACCACAATGGGACCGGCAGATGCCCATTCTCCTACATAGACAGGCACATAAGACATTACTATATACACAAAAATTGGTTAACTTTCCAGCTATGCTGACACCCCTGGGCTCATGGTCTATGAATGCGATCAAGCGAATTTCGCATGTGGCACGCGCAGCTGGGTCATTCCGTGTCAAATCAAGCAGATTTCAAAAAAGTTCCAGTATGACCCTCTCAGATTTTGATGAAACTCCATAAAAATGATCCACTATGTGAAAAACCAACACTTGAAAAAAATTAGTGTTAGGTTTTGTAGTTTCTGAGATATTGACTCCTCAAAAAAGGGGCGTGGCCCTTCAAGATGTGCAAACACAATTTTCTCCAACTTCAGAAGCATATAACTCTGGATTGGTAATAGCTATGGGACAAAAACCCGTCTGGACCAACTTTTTGCATTTTTGGAGGGCTGTATCTTGGGAAAATAAGCTTAGTTAAGTTTATTACTGTGTATATAAGAAGTAATACTGGTGGGTATTTGGAAATTTGTCCCATTTTTAGACCATTGCTATTCCGCAATGGTATATGCTACAACTTTTTTTTGGTGATCCGCTACACTAGCGGATCACCTCTTGTTATTGTCAGGATCATCTTCTTTTTTTTCTTATTCTTCTTTCTTTCTCCCCTTTTCTGTTCGCACGATATCTCAAAAAATGCCACGAGTTACGCACAATCGCTGTCAGCAAACATTTGGCTTGGTCTGGAATAGACATGGTAAGCTTTTCAACGCGCTCAGTCATGCGTGACGTCATCTACGCGCAATTTTGCGTTTTTACATTATCGTTCATATCAGCCTAACCAATTGCCATTTCAAAATCGTATTAAGTGAGCATTAACTTCGGGTTAATGTTGAATGTACTGTACCCTAATTTGACGCGTGTGCTTCACTACGCGCGCGCACGCGTGCGTGAAATTTTCAAAGTGCTCGAAATCACTTTTTGACTAAGTTAGAGCACGTTTCAGTCCATTTTGAGCATTTCAAAATTTTTCATAATTTTCCACTACGCGCGCGCATTTTTACTTGCGCAGTACGTATGGAAGTTAGAAATTAGGTTTTTTTTACATATTTTGGGTTCCTGAAATTGTTTTCACAAATTTGCATTCTTTTCGGTCATCTTTTGGCTAATAGGAATGCCGTACGTGCGCATCAAACATAGGTATCTTTGCGCGTATTTGTGCTGCTATACAGTGAAATATGCTAAAATCAGACCTATTTTTAATCAGTTATAGCTCCTTAGGTTGAAAATTGACCCCCAATTTTTATTACATATTTTGAAAGCACATAAGTTGTAAATATGATTTTATAGATCATAATGGCTGATCGGACATTGTGACGTCATCATAAGAATGCTTTTTTGGAGCCTTCTCATCTTTCTTTCTTGAAAGATGTAAACACATTGAAAATAGAGGGTGGCAGACTGTATTTCGACACTATCAGACCGATAGTTCGTATACTGTAAAGGCAAAATTCGTGAACCAACAGGGGGTTTTAAATTAAACTTTACAAGGTTTAAATTCATGTGCCATTACCGTCGTCAGGCACGTCGTAAAAGCTATTCGTACTTGTGCGTTAAAATTTTAAAATTGTTAATATCACTTTTCAGAAATTTAAAGCACGTTTCAGGTCATTTTGAATATTCCAAAAGTTTCCAAAATTTACGCGCCGTACGCTCATTTCCACGCCCACAGCACGTACTGAAGCTGGAAATTACGTTTCGGTTACATGTGTTGGGTTTCTGACACTGTATTAATACTACCGTGCGCACGGACGTTAAGACGTATGTGTACAGATTCGTAAGTCTTTAAAATGCTCAAAATTACTCTTTTCCTTTAAAATTACTTTTAAAATGCTCAAAATCACTCTTTAAATAGAGCATGTTTTTGCATATAATACTTTTCAATCAGAACCGTGCGTGATTCGTGAGGGTCAAAGTACGGCGGATCACCTAACTCGTCCTCAGTGACGAGTTCAAATCTAGTTATAGGTATAGATTTGGAATCAGCAGTAAAAGATGTTCTACACCACAAAATCTGAAGGTTATAGGCGCTGTACTTCCAAAGATATTAGCATACGAAAATCAAAGTTAATTTCACAGTGCACTAATTTGTGCCACGCCCCCTTTTACGTCAAACTGTCGCTATGGGAAAACAAACAGGAATTGGAGTCTAAAAATTTCAGTTTTTTTAATTCACATGAATAACTGTCAGTATAAAAAATTTTAAAAATCTATGATCCCATGGCATGGAATTACCCAACTCTTAAAAAATTTAGTTATTTCCGATTATGTTAAAATATGTGTAGTTTTCAACATAGTATCTAACCATGAAGGAGCTGAGTACCAAAGCTGAAATTTGGTGTATAAGTAGATCTAATATATCTGGTTAACTGGTGTAAATTTAAGAAAAGATTTTAACTGTCCACATGACGAACCATTAATAGGAAACAGGCTTTTTTCACTTTTTTAGGGCTGGCCCCAACTTTGAATGGATGCCATTCCATTTTAATTCATTTGATCAGCCTGTGCTTGCTTGTGGCTAGAGACAACTACCCATAGATAATATATCTGTAATTTAAGATGTACACATCACACTCATATGGACACAGGGTAACATTGAAAATCACAAAAAAATTGCATCGTTAAACAAAGTGGCTATTTTGAGTGCAGATAACTTCAAAAAAGAATGGATAACAGTTAATCTGATGCCATATTTGTGTAATATGGTGGAATATAAGTTAGAATACCAAGTTTGACCTTGATAGCTATTACCAATCCCGAGTTATAAGCTTCCAAATTTGGAGGAAATTGCATTTGCGCATGTTGAAGAGCCACACCCCTTTTTGGGGCGTCAATATCTTGGAAACTACATATCCAGTAGGGCTAATCTTTTGTGTGTGTTGATTTTTCACATAGTGGATCATTGTTAAGAAGTTTCATAAAAATCGGAGATGGTCGACCTGGGACATCTGGTTGATTTAACACGGAATTACCCAGCTGAATTGAAGACACAACTGGCATTTCCAATGTGAACATGCAAACAAATTTTTAGTCGAACACGCGAACGCCCAATATTCGAACTCCGACGCGGTGCGCGCGGTGGTTGCAGAGGCTTCACCTGCGAATTCACAAGAGTTTATCGAAGACCAACTTTTTCGAATTCGTGAGCGAATTTGCGGCTGATGGACCAATCACAAAGCTTCAATTCAATTTATGTCAAAGGTCAACAATGTACTGCAATGTACAGATGTGCGCACGATGACCGACAAGTCTGTTACATGCAACTCTGTGGAACATCTTTCCCCCTTCATATTTTTTGGGGATAAATACAGTGTGACAGACGGGACATGCTTTCGTGACAGAGGGGGAGGGGCCTGTGCCAGGACCCTGTCAGAGTTTTTGCCCCACCCCCTTTTCAATTTCTAGAGTCAACATAATTTATCAAAAAGAAAAAAGGATTGTATTTTCATACAAATTATCATTACTGTACAGATTATTGAGGAGCTTTGCCCTACTTGACTTTTTTAAGGGTTTAACATAGGCCCGTCCCTCCTACCCTGACAGGGAATTGAGCCATTTTTATCGTGGACATCATCCTCCTCATTGGGCAAAATCCCAGCTTTTGTAACTTCATACAACCTACTAGCTATCAATCTTACTTCTCTATGCTCTTCAGTAATTTTGCCATTTTATATGATAACAAACAAAGGATTGCAGCAAATGTAAGATCATGACAGACTAGACGTGTGACAGACAGGACAAAAGTGTAAAATGTGTTAGACAATGTTTATGATTGATTATTTCAATAAAAAAAAAATTTAAAGTGCCAATAGTACAGTGTTGTAGCTTGGTATGGCCCTCTAGAAAATAGATCCTGGTATTCATATTTTTACTTTCATTCAATGACTTTGAGTGACAAAAAGTTTACAAAAAGTGTGACAGACAGGACCCAGAGCATATTGGAATCTAGGAGTATCCACCTATTTAGGAAAAAGCTCTTTTGCTGGCATTTCTCATTAATCACTTTTACATGGTATAAGCTGACATGTTAGAGCTAGTCTAGTCAATATATCTTTTCCTGGGGACTCAGAAAAAACCAACAAAAAAATATACCCCTCCTTAGCCTAGTTTGGATTGACTTTCCTGTTAAATAGTACGACCTCAAACTAAGGTCACATCTTGGTTCACAATTTTTTTTTCTTTTATTACATAATAACTCTAATTACATTCCAATATGAAGAATTTCATATTTATCTCAAAATGGGCCTTTTGCTTGGAATTGACCATAAGTCTTTAACTATACAATACTGTACAAGGTTGAGCTTAACTACATTTACAATTTGGTTACCAATTAAACCCACCAACCTGGTATTTTTGAGTCAAGGTTTTGGTGCTCAGATTACATTTTACATTTTGCAATGCAATAGAAATGTAGAAATATACTGTAGTATAATTAACATATATCACATACATAAGCATATACATACATTGTTTGTATCAAAGTTCCTGTGCTTTATTTATGCTTGTTGTTCTCACATAAAAAGGTAGAAACATGTTTAAAAAAAATTTGAATTGTAACTGGGACGGATGGAGTATTTGGCGAGTGGGGGTTGGTGAGTGTCCACATCACCTCATCCCCACTTTGGCTGGGCTTAGGTTTGAAAATATGAACCTCTAGGTGGCTGGAAGTTGCTCTCTCTCATACTTTTAAAATCTTACCAGTACTATGTTCATGATGCTAAAAATTATATAACATTGTAACAATATAACAGAGCAATTTTTTCATAATACAATTTAAGAGGGTGCAATCACACAGTCTGCACCCCCTCTGCATCCACCCTAGTGTAACTTTGTTTAGCCTACTAACAGACCTTTTAAAACCAAGTATTTTTTAGGTATCAAAGATAATTATGTGTTGTATATTCAAAAGGTGAAATTATCACATACCACAATGAAGCAAAATATTATACAAATCAATCTAGTTTCAGCCAATGCTAACCCCGGATGTTTAAGAATTTTATATAAGACGATGACTTGAATGAAGTGAAATACAAGTTCTATCAGTGTTGTTAATTCATGGTATTATGGTCAATTCAACTATAAAAATATTTTTATTAAAACATATTTAAAAAAAAAAAATTAAAATTCTCAGATCTTTGAGACAAACAATTAAAATTAATATACCTTACAAGTATGATTATAAGATATGTAAATGAGACAAAATATAATTATAATTAGATTAATCAATTGTGAGAATATAAGCTTTAAATAGTTGTCTAAGATTTTTTTCTTTAAAGATGTATTGTCCCTTAAAAATGACAAATCATAAAAAATAATTTTGAAATGAACTTGCTCATTTTGCTGTGACACAAATTATTAACTTGAGCATAGATGTTATTGAATTTTTGCTGCGAAGCAACCAATTCATATTCTTGACAGCAGTTGGACCTCTGAAAGGTCATTGTTTGTAAAAAACAAGGGCCTAAGACGACTGAAAAGCGGAGTTTCCTTCTTTCATTCCGCCGGGTAAAATCAATTACTTTAGACGACGTTTGTAGACTAACCAACACGTACCAACGTCCGCATGTCGCACTAGCCTTATCCTACTCTAGGCCTAGACTAGCTAGGATGGTATAGGCCAGCCTTGAAGGGGACGAAGGTCCTAATGAAAAACGTCGCTCCTTGATAGCTAACATTGTCTATTTAACATCACAATAATTCATTATTAGACCTATAGTTGTTTTTTGAATTGTACTCCACAAATCTCAGCCGACACCTCGCACAACTCGTTAACGTCTCGTATCTATTGTCGTGACGTCATGGCTCGCTGGCTCACATTTGTGATTTCTCCCACTTGTGATCAAATAACACGCTGGCTCGCACTTTGGCAACACTCTTTGGCAGTCAACTCGCCCCTAGAAAACCCGCCCTTGGAAACTTGCCCCATAAAAAAATTTACACTTCCTAGACCATGCAGTCTTCAAAATAAAAATTGTAACCTTTGGTAATCAACTACATTTTCCACATACTTAGAAATTTTTGAAACTTTGTTACCATATTTACCATAAACCATAATTCACCACTATAGACACTTTTTGACAAAAATGAAAAATTACGACTTTGTTACTCAATGAGAAGTGTTCTATATAGACAATGAGTCGTGTCTCATATTATTTGTTATATTTTTATTCATTATTTTCACTTGACTCGCATAAATAATTTTGTTTGAAGAACATTTATATGCAGTTGTACTTCGCAGCACTTCACTTGCAATTTGCAATTTCTAGTAAAAACTGTACTTTTTAAACTTGATGGTTATAAGAAAAAAAATAACACTTTTGCAATACATTTTTGCTGTAAAATTATGGGTAAACATTTTTTGAATACACTAATCTCTATGTTTCAGTTACCGTAATCATTTTTTTGTTACTCAAAAATATTATTGGTAAGTTAATTTCAAAAATGAATTTAATGATTTTTTGGTATTTTGTATGGGACAATATATTTACTGTATATTTTTATAAATGTTTGTACTGTTTTTCCTTTTTTATTAAAAATAAATTGTTAAAATTGTCATTAAGGTGTTAGAGTTTCTGAAGCAAGAGATGAAAGTGTTGACAACTGGAATGAAGCACACAGGATATGCATTCCGTGTCCTGTGCTGGAAAGATCTGAAAAAAACTCATTTCCACGATTTGGAGAAGTGTCTAGAGAATTATTCTATCCCATGCGGAAAGGAATTGATAACAGCAGGCAAACTACAGAGAATGTTCAGGAATAAGAAACCAGAGGCAGGAAACCCATCCTTACCAGGTATCATTACACTTACTTAAAATTACCATGCCATTATAATATTTCCCTGAAATATTTCTTGAAGTTTTGCATGACAAGTATAAATTCAAAAAAAAACTTTTGGTACATTATTTGTGAAAAATATAGTTTTCCAGAATATAATATAAATATGCACATTTATTGCATGACAAGTGAAACTCTTTTTAAATTAAAGTTTTGGTACAGTATGTGTATGTGCTCCCAGCTTTAGTGATGTTAATGCTCTTTAAAAGTCGATGCTTGAGTGCCATTTAGTATTAAAACTATATAAAAACTGTACAATTTGGTCCTAATCCTAGCATTGTTGTATGCTATATTTGATCTGTTATTAACTTATTGGCTACAGGTCCTTCAATGGAAACTGCAGATATAAGCAATACAGAGACAGCGCAACAAGTTTGGTGTTGCAGGCACTGTTTTAGGCATTATTATAAGTAAATCTGTTTTTTATTACCATTATTTTTATATTACTTATTCATACTCTTTTCTTTACTTCAGATGGAAATCTTGGTTATGTGGCTGATAAGCACCTGTATCTTATCGCCAAAGACATAGGACAGGAAGAAGGCGAACAACTAGGCCTCAGCCTGGATCTCAGTTGGGACAAGATCCAGCAAATATGGAGTGGTGACGGACGATTGCTGAAACGCATAATGGAAATGCTGACAGAATGGAGAAAACAACAGAACTATGAGACAAATCAAGTTGAGGTAATGTGCAGGGCTTTGAAAGATCAGGGACTCACAGAGCTTGCTAACAAGGTCTTTGGCTCACAAATATCAGAGGATCAATCATCCCATGTAGAAGCAAGTAGAGATCATCCTAGTGGAAGATTACATCAAACGAACCAGGAAAATGATGGTCAGTAATTCATAATTGCTGCTAAATTATATGATTATGATGATGATGATGATAGTAATACAGTAACAGTAAATACTGATATTATGATAGAAATGTTTTATTTTTGTTATTGTGTTAAATATAACAGTAATAACCAGAGCAGTCACTCCATAGAGTGTATTTCTTGAACCAGTACTGCTCATTTATTCTTCTTCTTAAACGCTAGTCGTCGTTAAACAAATTAGGAATGATTAAAAGATCTTTTCATTTTCTAAAATCAAAAGGGCTTTTAAAGTTGTATAAATCTATTGTGAGATCTATTTTAGAGTATTGCAATGTTGTATATTCTCCAAGTTTTAAGAAAGATGAAGACCTTCTTGAGAAGGTACAGCAGCGTGCCACTAGGATGTTTCCTGAATATCGTCATCTTCCATATGAGGAACGATTCATTCCTTATTTTCTCTGGCCACTCATTTATATTATTGTGTGTAAATATTTTCTTACTGAGTGAATGTCAACCAGCAACACGGTTGTCAGTTATTCATTATTGCTGCTGAAATTATATGATGATGATAGTAATACAGTAAATGGTTATACTGGTATTATGATAAAAATATTTGTATTTGTGATATTGTTACTATAACAGTAATAGCTATATGATTGTTACTCCATAGATTTCGTACCTCCGTCTTGTGCTTGAATACTGATTAATACGCAGGCTGTGTTTGATGGGCAATTATCACCCTTGGGCAATTCAATTATTTTCCTCCCTGTTCCTGAATACCAATTGGGTTTGATGGGTAGACTCCATTATTAGACTCCCCGAAGAAGTGAAGCTATGTGGAGGCTATAGTTTTTAGTTTATTCATGTTGTCATCACTGTCAGTGGGTAAATTGCTTGTTGCCACGATAACTAAAGTTTGGTAAGTCTAATTGGTTGCAAGATGGTAATAAGAAGGAGGAGCCTGTTGTGTGTGGTACAATAACTTGTGTGAATACAATATGCTAATTGCTAATTTATTATTAATATTAGCGAGTTCCATATCCATCAAGGATTTCTGATGCCATGATTTTCTTCCATTTCATTCTGTCTTTAGCTGATCTTCTTGCTTCCCCCACAACTGCTGTTTGTCCATTCTTCACCCATCTTCTTGGTCTTCGCTTCTTTCTCTTTCCTTCAGCTTTTCCTTCCATTATCATTCTTTGCAGTTGGTTTTGTTTGCAATTGTTTGGGATGGAATGATGGCTGAGTGAACAGTCGCTAGCTCCGTCATAAATATACAGAATGTTACTAAAATACTATCCTAGCCAACGATATATGATCCGAACTGTAAGTGTATTCCGAACTTTAGAATTGATTATCATTAGAGTAAAAAATAATACAGGAGGTGGGTAAAAAAAAGCAGCCAACATACGTAGGCCAAAAATCACCAGCAGACGTAGGCCCACAATCACCCGAGTCGCCTCCGCCGTCTAAAGCTTCCGCCGCCGCTAGTACAGAAGCACTGAAGCATGAAATTCAACAGCTATCAACGGACTTGCTTGGTATTCGTGGTCAGCTAGACACTGTCTTAACCAACATACCATATTAGGAAGGATGGACAAAATCGAAAACAAACAAGACTCAATTGGAAGAATCATTTGAATTTGCAAGCAATTCAATCTCAGAAATAGAAACGAAAATGGATAATTTATCTGCTGAGCTTAAAGAAGTATCGTCTACTGTGGAAACCGAAAAATCAAACTGTATGTCGCTGTAAAAACAACTCAACAAGTTCGAAAGATATTCAAGATCGTTTAATTTGCGTTTTGGTGGCTTACCGGAGGAAAGAAACGGAAATGCTGTCAAGAAGATTAAAGACTTGATCCAAAATAAGTTAAATATTCCGGAAGTTATGATTGAGAACGCCCACCGGACAGGTAAACCCTGTGCACCAAACGATAAGCCAAGGCATATTGTTGCCAAGTTTATATACCGGCCCCAACGTCATCAAGTCTTTACAAAGGCAAGGGCATTACTAAAAAACAGTAACTTATTTGTTACCTATGATCTTTGCGAAGCGGATCTTGCAAAAAAAACGAAGTCTAAAAGACACAATGGCCCTAGCCTATAGTAAGGGTAAAAGGCCGTCTTTCCGTAACTAGGTAGACATTGTCTATTCATTTAACTCGTTGGCTATTGTCACTTAATTTGTAGCATGTCATACAGTAATATTAATTATGATTAAAATTAACTTTATTTATACTTCTACTTAATATTTCTCTGACGGAACAATGGTTTACCATATCCTTTTTAGCCCACTCTCTGAGAGAGAGGGCTTATTTTGATGATTCTGAGCGAATTTTGAACTCATTTGTTTTTCTATCTCTTCCTTCATTTGTGAGGCGATTAGGCCGATCTTGCAATAATACGGAAGATAAGGCGTGGGGAATTTAAAGTATGAAGAGTTTTTGCGAAAATATTGTCGGGAAATATGTGAAAAGTATGTTTTTTTATCATATTTCTTAACACTACGGTGGGTTTCCTATGAAAGCGTGTTCATCATTGATCAGATTGCAAATCGCCTGATTCACATTGTGTTTATCAACCAATCACGGCCTGGAATGGTAAGCTTTGCGGCTAATAAATGCGTCTGCACGAGTCTAGTTGGCAGCGAAGAATGAGCCGTTTTTTGTGGTGCTTGCAAGGGTGGGTGGTCTCTCCCCTGAGAGATAAACAATGTACACTACTGTAATGCAGGCTGGCCTAGCTGAGCTAGAGGAAGACGAACTAGGCCTATAGGCTGGCTGGGTAGTACGTGTGTGTAATAGATCAGATAACAGGAAATGTAGGCTACAAGCTTTTATGTGTATTAAACCACATAATATTCAAATTAGTTAGTAGCGATGAGTGTATGTGCGCAGCACATTTCGTGTCAATGTACTGTAATGCAGGCTGGACTGACGAAGACGAACAAGCTGGCTGGGTACGTACGTGTGTGTAGGCATATTATCTAGGGTCTAGATCAGATATTACAGGAAATAAATGTAGGCTACAAGTTGCTTTTATGTGTATTAAACCACACATTCAAATCGGTCAGTAGCGATGAGTGTATGTACAGCACATTTCGTGTTGCCGCACTGTGGTGTGGTTGATGACGAGGACGTTGCCGTTAGATACATGAAACTATAGCAAGGTCCCACAAGGAATTTTTGTTGTATTGAGACGGTAGCTTTTCAGCATTGCTCTAGGATGATTTTCCTTTACATATGAATTTTTTAGCATTTCGTACTCTCCACTTGGCTATCCGTAGCCAACCACATAGGCCTAGGTACGTAATATATTAGATCAGATGTTAATTACATAAAATGTAGGCCGACAGTCATTTAATGGGGGCGGAGTAGATTTCTTTTTTCGCAATTTACCATGGGATGGCAAATGTCATATGGTAATGATGAAGATCGTTATTGACTGATGAGGCATGATTAAAAGTGCCTTTCATTTTCAATGGATTACATTCCATTCCAACGATGGTATAATAAAATTAAATTATTAAAACATTGCCTATAATGTAATCTAGTAATGTACTAGTATATTATTTAATCTAGTAATGTATATTTAAAAACATATTGGGCAAG
>NW_022744966.1:589795-595131 GCF_011630105.1 Anneissia japonica | reverse complement strand
TTAAGAAACAACAATAATACATTACACACTAGCCGACAGGAAGGCTTCAATCAAGTAATTAAAAAATCTGAAAATACTGTCAATTGATGAATGTCTTTTCAGATTAGTACATACAGTATCTCAGTATGATTTGTTGATAACATGTTATTGATAAAGCAAAAAATGCCAATGTTTGATAACATTTTTCATTTTTAACAAACCTGGTTTTGCATTATTGTAACTACTGTATTTATTCCTCAATAGGAGCAAATGACTGGATCAGATGGATGTGATGCAAACAATTCCATCTGTGTGGACATGATGAAATGGACATGTCCAATCCATGGTTAGCAGAAGGTGGCGATGCTCAGAGCTCTGCAGCAAGTGATTGAATCCAAAATATTTCCAAACAATTAAATTAAAATGATTTATCTAGTGATTTTTTTTTCTGAAGATATACTGAATTGCCACACACCTAAGTTTTTGTTTTTTACGCATCTGGTTTATATTGCAGCATCTGGTTTATATTGCACACCAAATTTATAATAAATAAATAAATACTGTACCAGTATTACTGTACCAGTTTCACTTGCAATATATCTTTAATATTATTAAATGGTATAATCCCATTCAATAGTAATCCTTTTGAAGCAAATATGTGACCCAGATTTAGAAAACAAATTGTGAGGATTAATTTTGAAATACGTAATGTGCGAAGTTGATAGTACAGTATGAAAATGTGGCTCAATATCTACAGGAATAACTATTTTAATATATGGCTTTGTACAGTCTTGTGTAAAGCTATTCCATGAAACTGCTTATTTTTTTAATGTCTGGATTATGCCTATGTCTGCATGCTGATCAATTTGGTATTGGAATTTAAGAAAAAGCTTCAATTTTTTTTGCTGTACACCATTTTTTGTTTAGTATTTTAAAATACAGTAGTTGAACTTGCCTATGTCATATCCAAAATGCCATTGAGAAATTGTTTGACCCTAACAAAATTTGACTTGCACTTACGGTAATTGAAACACAACAATTCGGCATGTAAAATTAGATCGAATTAGAAATTATTAGAGTATATTATTAGTCGGCTTAGGCAAGTTTAACTGCACTGCTCTATTTATCATGTCTGATTGTCTTGTATTATTTACCATAGCCAAGATTTCT
This sequence comes from Anneissia japonica, assembly GCF_011630105.1. Lineage (NCBI taxonomy): Eukaryota > Metazoa > Echinodermata > Crinoidea > Comatulida > Comatulidae > Anneissia > Anneissia japonica. Next base: position 593,982 of record NW_022744966.1, on the reverse strand, counting down.
TCTTTCATGATGATATTCAACATCCATATTTTTGGTGCTTCACTTAGTTATTGTTGTACATACAGTAAATTCAAGACTACTGGTGTTATTAAATAAATATTTTGAAACAATTTATCATCCTTGTACATTGCAAATAATTTATTACAAGTGTATTTTCTCACAATTAATATAAAATTGTTTTACTGTACACAGATTAAAGCAGTCAGGTGTTACAATATATATCACTACATTTTACACACTCTATTTATTATCAAAATATTATATATATATATGGATTTATAGTTACTATAGTTTATACCAATGTAAAGAATAGGGAAGAACAAGTTACGTTTATTTATTGTACACAAAATTCTAATTCATACTGTATTAGCTTAAAATTTTAAAATATGAGACGAGAGTGTGGAAGATACAAAAAACATTGTACTGTACTTAACGACAAAATGTTCTTGAAATCAACTTTGCTGGCCTATCCGCATCAATAGCAACAATTTCAATTACAGACTAGGTCTGGAAGGTTACACACAATTGACTGGTCCTGATATACAAAAGCTCTAGGCCTGTGCTGACAAAATTTCCTTTTTATGAGTGATGAGATTGTCAAAAAAACAGAGCACAGTTGTCACATGAATTGTCAAGAATGAATCTATTACATAAGATCTGTTGCATTAATGAGGATGGACTTGTCAGGTATCTTCCATAACAATTTATAAATAATTCTTCCAACACAAAGTTTATTTCATCATCTATAGCATCAAAAAACCCAGGGCAGTCTTCACAGCTTCTGGGAACTTGTCCCTAATCGCCCACACAGTGCAAGATGCGATGACCCTTCTGTCAGATTTCTTTAGCCTGTTAAACACCTACCAAATGAAAGCCATTGATATCCAACATGTCGGCATTTCCTGTAAGAAGAGAAGTATAATAAAAAGTTTGAAAAGACTAGTTAAAAAAAATCAGAGTGACTATTCTTACACCATTCAAAAATAATTAGTATTGATATTACAATGTCTTTATAAGGAATTAATCATTCTGGCACTAATCATCAATGATAATTTTTGTTGAAAATATATATACTCTAATTAACCATTACTGTGAAAAGCCCATATTCAAATGCATTGCAAATTGGTGTAACATAGCAATTATTTTATTAATATTAATAAACAATTATTTTGAATAGAATTTATTATTTCATTAATATAATACTTTTTTGTAATATAAAAATAAAAATTAGTTTAAAAATTACAAATGAAGATAAAACAATATATGTATAATAGATCTTGTTTCTCAATCTTTTCTAATGTACAGTAATAATAATTCCCCTGTATTTTGACCATCAAAATGGCTGGACATTTGACCCTCTACTAGTTTTTGATCCAGCATGGAACAAGCAGGGCCACGCCTAAGGCGAGTGTGGTTATATTTCCGAGAAGAATGCCGAAAATTAGTCTTTGAACTAATCTGAATACTGTATATAACCATTGCCAATGTATTATGCAGAAGTTAAGTTCTGTGCACATTTTTCCAAGCCATTTTCCGCGCAAATTTGAGCTAGCTTTCAAGGCATCATCCACATTCCACGACGAATAAACTGGCATTTTAGTAATGCCTGTAGTAGTAGTAGTAGTAGGTCCTAGATAGTTCCATGGATCTAATAATTACCGTAACATGTAAATTAATGCACTTTATTTAAAATAGTGTTGATTGTTTGTCTAATGTTTGAAATATTATTATTGGTGATCCGCTAACGTTAGCGGATCACCTCTTGTTATTGTCAGAATCTTTCTTTCTTTCTTTCTTTCTTTTTCTTCTTTCTTTGTGTCAAATTTTGTGACCACGATATCTCAAGATTGCCTCAACCGATCAACATGATATCTTCAACAATCATTAGTCTTGGGGTGGAATCGATACAATAAGCTTTTCAGCGTGGTCAGTCACGCGTGACTTCATCTACGCGCAATTTTGCGTTTTACGTAGCAAATGTTTTGATTGATAATAACTTCACCATCGTTAGGCCTGTTTTGTTGAAACTTCACACAGGTATACTTCATGTCAAGTACTATCCATATGCACAGTACTGTCCGAATTGCAGTTCATTACGCGCACGTACGCGTGCGCTAAAAATTAAATTTGCTCAAAATCACGTTTTGACTAAATTTGTGTACGTTTCAAGCGATTCTGAGCATTTCAACTTTTTCACAAATTTTTATGTCGCGCGCGCATTTTCGCGCGTGCAGCTTGTGCAGATGATTCAAATTACAATTTTTGACATATTTTGAATTTCTTACACTGTAATGACATATTTTCATTCTTTTTCAATAATTTTACGTCTAATAATAGTGGAGTACGCGCACATAATAAGATACGTGTGTATTTGCGCGTTTTTGTCTATTTTCAGTCAAAATGAGTCAAAATTGTACCTATTTTTAATCAGTTATAGTTCCTCAGGATGAAAGGTGACCCCTAATTTTTATTACATATTCTGAAAGCACATGAGTTGTACATATGATTTTATAGGTCATAATGGCTGATCGGATATTATGACGTCATCATATTGCCATCTGAATTCAACAAACTGAGTATTATCGATGACGTCATTTTAAGAAAATGCGCATTTGAGCGTATCTCGCTTATTCTTGGTCAATTTTCTTCCAACTTTGAGTATGTTATAGCTGAGGCAATTCTCTTTCATATATTTGACTTCTTTTTACATTTTGATGACGTCATCATGGTCAAAAAAATTGTTTTTTCTGACTCCCCTTATCTTTCTTTCCTCAAAACGTTGATGAGCCCATATCATCTTAACCATTCGTCATTTCTGAATAATATTAAGTGAGCATAATCTTCAAGTCAAGGTTGAATGTCAGGTACCTTAATTTTCCGTTCGCGTGACTTAACGTGCGCGTACGTGTGCGTCAACATTTATATATGCATAAAACCATGAATATTTTTAATCAGTTATAGCTCCATAGGATGAAAGGTGACCCCCAATTTTTATTACATATTCTGAAAGCACATGAGTTGTAGATACGATTTTATAGATCATAATGGCTGATGGGACATTGTGACGTCATCATATTGCCATTTGAATTAAGAAAAAATTGAATTTTTATTTATGACGTTATTACTTTTTATACTCGTTTGAATGTACATGCTTATCTCGATTGATTGTCTCCCACCTGTGAGTATGTTATAGCTAAATCAATTCTTTTTCGGACGTGTCCCTTTATTTTTTATTTTGATAACGTCATCATTGTAAAAAAGAATGAATTTTTGGAGCCTTCTCATCTTTCTTTCTTAAAAGATGTAAACACATTAAAAATAGAGGGCTGCAGACCGATAGTTCGTATACTGTAAAAGCAAAATTCGTGTCGCATTACCAAGCAATAAGGGGTTTTAAATTAAACTTGACAAGGTTTAAATTCATGTCTCATTACCGTCGTCAGGCACGTCGTATGAGGTATTCGTACTTCTGCGTTAAAATTTTAAAATTGTTAATATCACTTTTCAGATAATTTAAAGCACGTTTCAGGTCATTTTGAATATTCCAAAACATTCCAAAATTTACGCCCCGTACGCTCATTTCCACGCCCACAGCACGTACTGAAGCTGGAAATTACGTTTCGGTTACATGTGTTGGGTTTCTGACACTGTATTAATACTACCGTGCGCACGGACGTTAAGACGTATGTGTACACATTTGTAAGTACTTAAAATGCTCAAAATTACTCTTTTCCTTTAAAATTCCTTTTAAAATACTCAAAATTACTCTTTAAATAGAGCATGTTTTAGCATATAATACTTTTCATTTCATTTCATTTCATTTCATTATTTATTTGGTCATTTACAACAACAACAACAACAAAAAAGCTGAAATTTAGGGAGACCAGGGACAACCAGAGTGAACCAAATCACTGTAGCAAAGCCGGTTTACCCAACCCCAAATTCAGCAAAACACTAAAAAATCAAACATTACAGCGAATCAAAATACAAATCAACCTTACAAAGAAAAGAGGATGGGCTTTCTAAAACTGCAGCATCGGTTAACAATCTAGGGAGCTGTTCCCAAACACGAGGCAACCTGATGGCTACCGAGTTGAAAAATGCTTGGGTCCTTGATGCTTGGTGATGGAAACACAAGCGATCATTATGTCTGGTATTGATTTTGATACCATCATAAACCGTGCTGC